>NC_139476.1:962500-1132500 GCF_057233095.1 Heloderma suspectum | reverse complement strand
AGACTTTTTTAATATGCTGCCTTTCATCCGTACAACCTCAGGGCGCCCTGATTAAAACCATAAACTAAAAGAGACACCATCACAAATAAATAACAAACAAACAAATAAACAATAAACAAACTTACAGAGGCCTGCAAGTTTTTCTCCCTGGAAAAGACCCTGATGCTGGGAAAGACTGAAGGCAAAAGGAGAAGGGGACGGCAGAGGATGAGACGGCTGGATAGCATCACCGATGCAATGGATATGGACTTGAGCACGCTCCGGGAGAGAGCGCAGGACAGGAGGGCCTGGCGTGCTGTGGTCCACGGGGTCACGAAGAGTCGGACACGACTGAACAACAAAGAGACCTGCAAAAAGCGAACAAATCGCCGGCCGGCGTGCAGGGTGATTACCAAAGGCAACCAAGTGAAGCGCTTCAAATTCTTTAGTATTTTCCTACCTTGTTGGTGAGCATCCACCTTTGGACCACGAGGCTGTGGGCTGCTGGAAACAGGATGCTGGCTGAGACAGACCCAGCCTGGAGCAGCCGCGTTACCCTGTTGCAGCAAAAACAACCAAGAGCCTTTCTGGCACCTTAAAGCAGAGGTGGGGGACCCACACCTGGGTGGCGAATCCGGCCCTCCGTAGCTCCCCGGAAGGCCACACAGCCTTTCCCCCAACAACCAGTCGTTAGGGAGATCCCTGGCTTTGGTGCAGTTTTTCTCCCATTCGAAACACTTGAAAGGCCTCTCTGAAGGAGGAGGTATGCGCAGGAAGAGCTTGACGCCAAAATATCCTGGTATTTTTGGTCCTGCCCCTTTTTGCCTTCGGCCCGCCCACAAAAGGAATGCAGCCCCCGAAATCTTCTCCAAAATGGCATTTGGCCCTCGGGCTGGAAGAGGTTCAACACCCGTGTTTTTTCAAGACTAACGGGTTTATTCTGGCACAAGTGTTTGTGGACACTGTCCAGGTCTTCAGATAAATGAAGTGTTAACCTCAAATTGGCAGATCTATATACACATGTTAGTGACCAGGGAGGAGAAGTAAACTGTGTTCTGAAAATGCAAAAAAGTACAGACAGGAATGATTACCTTAACAGTTGCCATTCACAAAACATTCTTGGGTGATAGCACAGACATCATGGTAACGGTGAGCTATTTCACGTATGGTGTGGGTTTTTTTAGAAAGAACCTTGATCCTTATTCAAACCACAGGACATAGAGCTGAATCTCTTGATGGCTTGTACTTCAGTCATGTCACTTCATATCTGCTTTCAAAAGGAATTTCTCTCTCCTGTGCAATGAAGTCTGTGCGATCAGCCAGCATTTTGTGCACAGCAATCGTTAAAGTAATCATCCATTTTTTGCATTTCAGTTCTCTCCGACCACACAGATTACATCCCGCCACCGCCGCCGCCACCCCACTACGTCCATATGGATCTGCCAATTTGAGGCTAACACTTCATGCATCAAGCTTACGCTTATGCCAGAATAAATTGACTAGTCCTTAAGGTGCCGCAAGACTCCTTGTTATTTTAAAACTCCTAGAAACTCCTTTGTCTCTTTAGTGATTTTGATTATTATGTACATTGTTATGCACATTCTTCTCCTTGTTGTTGCCTTTATTTTGTTAACCTTATTTCAAAATAAAATAGAATTTCTTGAGAAAAACAAACTCATAGCACCTTGAATTCCAGGAGATGGAATCTCTCTCCCTCCTCTTGGGGCACCCACGTTCCAGAGAAAGTCACATCTTCAGAACCCCTTTCTAACTTCTGCGGTGGCCACAAGTCCATGGGTCACTCAGCCATCGCCCCAGTGGCGAAATAGCGTGCTGTAGTTAAGCCTCTTTCCACGCCCGTCATATGCTGGTGATGTAGCGGGCGGGCAAAACAACCCATTGCACGGTTGCAGCCACCGGCACATGTATCTCCAGAGTTTGGTCCCAAACAACAAAAAGGGAATATGATGTGAAGCGTTGACATCGATTTTCCCTGAAGGCAGAACTGTATGTTTAAGCAAGTCCCAAATCAGAACTGACTTCAGTTATTTTCTTAAAACCGAAACAAAAACAGGCTTCCGGAGAAAACACAGAAAGCAGGTGCAATTTTTAAAAACTACAAAGCACTTAAAGATGGTCTGTTGTATGGTTGAAATAATAATCCATCAGCCTCCTAGTGTGAATGCAGAAATTGTTAGCCGGGACAGTGAAGGCCTACGTAACACAGCCATGCCGCATTGGTTCGAGTTATTATTTTTTTAATACGGTGAGCAGTATATAAATCTAATACTTGATCTGCTCACCAGTTTTGATTCCTCAAATAAACTCAACGCCCTTGCACACAGGAGCCGTGATCTTCCTTGGTTATGATCGATGACACATATTTCAATCCATTCAAAAGGTGCTCCCGATTAATCAGAGAGCAGGTCTTAGCAAGGTTTTAGAAGCAACCTATGCATCTTAGGAGAGGCCTTTCCGCCCAGCAACATTTGTGCGCGTCAAGGGAGGAAAAGTACACTTTTTTTTTTGCTTCTGAACTAATTTTTATTAGGTGTAAATTTAAATATCAAAGGAAATCGCATTTAGGGAGCCATCCGATGACAGAAAAAGTCCTACAACTCCCGGCATTCCCCAACCAGCCATGGGAGTGATAGAACTTTCTTTGTCTAAACTTGCACAGGATCGTGCCCTTCGACAACTATGATTTCTTTATTCCTGCAAGAAATCCCTTAAAGACAGCGGATGCGGTACATCCCATCATATCACGCTCCTTTACTGGGCCAGACTGTACGTAATTGCTCAGGCGGAAAGCTGGCAATGCTACCTACTACAGTGAAGCCGAGAGGCTTAGAGAGCACATGAGCGCAAGGGAGAACGTGATTGTGTTGGGGGTGGTTGCAGAGGGCCCTGGCAGCATTGACTCTTTGTTTACCCCACCCCCTCCCCAGTTTTCTGCCTTTGTGTGGGGCAGCAGCAGGAGTGATACAGGCAGACAGACATGCACATCCACAACTGCACGATTGCTCCAGTTCTTCCTGGCACACTCAGCAGAGGCAAATTCCCCAGCCTGAAGGTGCAGCGATAGGGAGAAACTGCATCTGTTGAACAGGATGTAGCGATGGCCACCACTTTGGATGGCTTTCGAAGGGGGCTGGGCAAATTCCTGGAGGAGAAGGCTAACAATGGCTACCAATCCTGATGGTTCTGTGCTGCCTCCAGGATCAGAGGCAGTGAGCCTATGTACACCAGTTGCTGGGGAACATGGGCAGGAGGGTGCTGTTGCACTCATGCCCTGCTTGTGGGTTTCCCATGGGCAGCTGGTTGGCCACTGCGTGAGCAGAATGCTAGACTAGGTGGACCCTGGGTCTGGTCCAGCAGGGCTCTTTTGATGTTATGTTCTAACTGTCACGTAAAATAAGAACACGAAGAGCAGCCCTGCTAGACCAAGAGGTCCCACTGAGCTGCTGTGGTTTACACAGCTGTCCTCCTCCGTGGATTTCTCCAGTCCCCTTTGAAAGCGATCACCGTATCCTGCGGCAGGGAGTTCCGCAAGCAGTGTCGTGCAAAGCGCCATCTTTGCTCTGTCCTGTCCATGTGTTATGACAGCCAATCAGGTGCCCTCCAGAGGGCTTGGACTAGAAACTCCCCCAACCAGCTTTGGGAGTTGTAGTCCAGATTGTGGGAGTTGTAGTCGAACACATCAGGAGGGCATTAGGTTTCAGACGGCTGCTTTAGCCTTTCCCAGGAGGGAAGCGATTCCGACCCTCCAGTCCTGAAGTCGGCAACTTGTATCCCTCCAGGTGTTTTGGCTTACAACTCCCATCAGCCCCAGCTGGCATAGCCTATGGTGGGGAATTATTGTAGTAACCCTCCGGGTGTTTTGGCCTGTGGTCCTCCGCTGGGCCTGTGGTTTAACAGTAACAACTAAGGGCTCAATCCTATGCATGTGTAGACTGACAAAAGTCCTACAACTCACCCCAGCCGCCAGCCACCATAGCTGGCTGGGGAATGCTGGGAGTTGTAGGACTTTTTTCTATCTGAACTTGCGTAGGGTTGCACCCTCAAGTGACAAAACTGTGCAGCACATCCTGTTATTACTATACATTTGCATCCTGGCGTATTGGGTGCATGTTAGAATCTGAAATATAATTAATGGAATTGCAAATCTGTGTAATTTGAGGCGTGGAGGAGGCGAAGGAGGTTGAAGTTGCCCCTTTTCCAAGTCCAACATGAAGAGGAGACTGCTGCTAAAGTTTAGAATCACCCCCTCCTTCAAAAATATGGCTCATTGTACCGCTCCCTAAACATATTCACTCAGTACCCCCTACGGAGACCCAAGGGGGCTTTCTTCCCAGGAAACCTGCTTCAGATGGCTGCTCAGGATTTGTGGGAGAAGGCAAAACGACGCCCTCCTACAGGTGCAGGTTATGTGGTGGCTCCTTCTGGATGGGAGATGCCCCTGAATCAATCCTCTTTTCCCAGGCTGTTGCCACGGCAACACTTTTAATCCATCCTTTGGTCCTCCAGTTGTTCAACCAAGAGCAAGTCGCTGATTTAACAAAAAAGAAAGAAAAAGGGGGAGATATAGGGAAGTAGAGCTGCCCTTCTGTTGCAGGAATTCACCCTCCAGCTAGAGTATGTTGTCATGGGGCAGAGGAGGGATACAACCCCCCCCCCCAGCAAAGTGCAGCCATTAAGGAGCTGTGAGGAATGCAGAGCTTAACTCTATCCCCTAAATACACCTTAAAAAAGAGCATCATTAAAGTGCACTTTGAATCTTCCTCAGGCTCCAATATTCTTCTTCCTTGGAAAAGAAAACCCCCAGCAAACAGGTGATTTCCCCACAAGGCAAACACCCCCATCCATCATTCCCTCTCCGGCCCACCCCCTCACGTAGGAAGTCCCCATTGACATCTAGGGTGGTACCTTGTTCTGCAAACACAGGCAGCAGGGCATCCTGATCTACAGTGGGTCTGGTGAGCACTACCTTCACGTAGAAGAGTGTGGGAGAAGATGAACAGGGGGAGGAGAGATCTCCTGTATCTTTGCTTGAGGCCGCCTGCTACCAAGTGAGCCTAGCATTTCCTACTCTTGACCAACAGCCAGCTCTCTGGGGTCCCCAGCCAAGCAGAGATGGCCCACCATCGTCCCCTGGGACCTGAGCCTATTGAACTGCAGATGCTGGGAACTGAACCTGGGACCATCTCCATGCAAAGTGCGTGCCTCCTTGGAGTCTAATGGTCCCTCACAAGAGGCAAGGAGAAAGACCAGGGCCCACACAGGGTGCAAGTCAGGCAGGAATTAACGTGAAGTGCTTCTTGTGTACCCGGTACGATTTTACACAGAATCCCTTTCCTGCCCCCCTCTTATCCCATGTGGCCTGCAATCCCCTTATGAACTGTGGCGTGCGCCAGCCACGGCTTGGCTATGTGGGTTGAATTCCACTCTTTTGACAAAAAAGGCAAGGGTGTGTGTGCGCGTCAAACTCCTCCATCACCCTTTCTGCAGCGCAGGACTTCTTCGCCTTAGGATTCTCCAACGGTTGCAAAAAAGAAAAAAAAAAAGGCTTGCTATGTAACTGTGATGCTTTAGACACTGTTCTGCAATAAATATATTGATTGTACAAGGAACAAGAACAGGGAAATGCCATGAATGACTAAACTGCAGCTGGGGGGAATGGGGGTGTGTGCTAGTTGTTACTGTTAAAACCAGTGCCACACGGACGCTGCTCTGCACTGTAGGACAGAGGCACCACAGCACTGGGGGGGGGGGCAGAAGAGAGCGAAGCAAGAGCCCCAAATTCAAAATCATGCCACGAGTGGTAAGTTTCTAGGCCTTATGACTGCTCGGTTAGGAGTGAGCTGGGGAGGGTGGCAGTGCAGCGACATGAAACCGCTCTTTCTGCTTTTACACCATGTTCCCAGGCATGTTCTTTGCAGCCCAGGACAGTGGCAGGCAAAAAAGGAGGCTCTCGAGAAGAACAAGGGGCTTCGGAGGGGGCAGCATCATTACCTCGACCCCAGCATGGTATGCCAATGTAGGGCGCTTGAAAAACTGAGATGGGGCAGGAGGGGTGCATCGGAGGAGGACCAAAAAAGCAACATGGAACCCTTGTTGAGCTACTTATCTCTTTAATGGTTTTTTTTTCCCAATAAGTTTTAACACAGTGTGTGTTTGTGTGTGTACACACAACATCATGAGTGTGTCAATGGCTACAACAACCACAATCTTTTCCCCCTACAACTGCGGGGGAGAGAGACAGACAGAGACAGACAGAGACCAGAAAGGGGTTCACCCTACACCCCAGGAAATGGGATGGCTGGGGAGGGAGTAGCCCCCTTTCCCACCCCTGCTCTGCTCTTCAAAACAGGATTCCAACCGGGCAGAGTATATAAAGCACTGAAGGTGGCGAGAACATCCTTACCTCCCCGCCAAAAAATACTTTTTCTTCTGAACATACATCACATAAGTCTGAAAGACAGGGCTGATCCCAAATCAGGGAGGCAGGGCGGTATGAGGCAAGGGGAGAGGGGCACCAGGTACAGCAAGCGTGTCACACCCAGCGCCCCTGTCCGTCCACCGCTTTCCCTAGCTGGGATATGTAAACACCGCACAAAAAGATGACCCTATAAATTAAAAAGCTTCAATATGTTAACAGTCTTGGTTTCTCTCTTTTTTTGTTTTTTGTTTTTTAGAAAAAATACAAAATAGACATTTAAGAAGACAAAAACACCTTTTCCTTCTTCAGAAAACAAAGGTTTAGTGTCACATTGCAAAGGGCGGGGAGTGCTGTCCCCCACCCCCAACTTTCCTTCAAACATTGGGGGGGGGGGTGGCGGCAAAAAGACACCAAAGAACAAGCCGTGGAGAGGACTGGCTGGATTTCCACAGGGTTGTTCTTTGGGGATTTAAAAATCACCAGAGAATCAAGGACCGTTCTCAACATAAAAGAGGTAGAAGAAATCTGGAGTGCGTATTTGGGGGGTTCCACATGGATCCTTGACGATTAGAAGGGAGGGATGCGGTGAGACACGGGGCCGAGAAGGGAAAGGGGAGAAAAAGGGTGTAACGCCTTCCAGGCCAGCCTGGCCCAGTTGCCCCTCCCCAAACTCGTCTGTCCCCAACTCCCTCCATGCTTGACCAGCTCTGCCGGTGTACATGCAAACAAACGGTGGATGCTATTTGCTGCAGGGGCTTACACAGCATCCAGGAACGTTTCCGTCCCCCACACTCCCTGAGCCCAGGAAGCAGGGGGCTGCTCCCGTCCCCTGGCGCCCGAAGAGCGAAGCACCACGCGGGGGCCGCACCAGAAGGGGGCACCTCCCTTCCGCCAGGGAGAGAAAGACAGACGCACTGCAGCACCACCTCGTCCAGCCATCAATCTGGGTCCACAGCGGCAGGCCACTCAGAACTCCACTTTGCATGCGGGGAAGGTGTCGTCCTGCATGGCCACGGTGCTGTTGCTGCCGAGCACCGTGATGCCCAGGGCCTGCTGACGCTCCAGTGTCTCCATGTACCATCTGTGCATGACCAGTGAGTCGAAGGTGGGGATCAGGGTCACCTGAGACAGGGCAAGAGAAGGGTTACAACGCCCATGGCTATTTCTGGGCCGCTTGGGGGGCCAAATGTGGCCTTTGGACTCCCCTGCTGGCCACGCCCCTTTGCTGGTCACGCCCCCTTCCCTGACTGCCGGCCCTCTGGTGGCCTCCCAGCTTCTGCAGGGCCCCCTCCCCACTCTCAGAGGCCGGAATGGCTCCCCCGAGGCTTCGCTGCAGGCAGCAAGAAGCTCTGCTAGGCTGATGTTCTTTGCATTTTGGCCCCGCCCACTTTGCCTTTGTCCCGCCCACTTTGCCTTTGTCCCGCCCACTTTGCCTTTGTCCCGCCCACCACTGTGACGTGGCCCCCGAGAGCTTCTCCAAAACCGAGTTTCACCTTCGGGCTGAAAGACATTCTCCCCCACATCAGCAAACCCCAAGAAGAGAGCAGGCTCTGAGCAGGGCCAGATTCCACACAGGTCACCGCACGGAGCAGTCGCTGGTGCACAGCTTCAAAGTGCGTGAGCAAGATCCTAGTCTTCACTGTCGCTGTGCAAAGACCGGGGAGACTTCTCCAGGCCTTTGCCACCACCTGCCCTTCTATTCCCCTGACCCCATTTCCCAACAAGATACTGCCACCTGAGTCAGGGAAAACAGAATGAGCCCAAACCAGGCAAGTTTATGCAAATGAAGGCCATTTAAAACAGAATCTGGGATGTCGCTTTGCACGGCAGCATGCCCAGCTGGGGCTT
The DNA here is from genome assembly GCF_057233095.1 of Heloderma suspectum. Lineage (NCBI taxonomy): Eukaryota > Metazoa > Chordata > Lepidosauria > Squamata > Helodermatidae > Heloderma > Heloderma suspectum. The sequence goes on along the minus strand of NC_139476.1, from coordinate 1,124,234 downwards.
GACGCGGGCGCAGGCAAACACCACCTGGGGTCCAATCATCCATCCTTGCAAATGGCAGAGGCTCCCTGAACGCCCAGGTCTCCTCTGGGAAGTAAACTGGCACAAAGGCCTCAATCCCGGCGCCCAACATGTGGTGGAATTTCGAAATACAGCTGTCGCCACCCAACTGGAATTTATCATTCAAAATGGGAGGAGAGGGAACACTGGACTTAAATTTCTAAATTTGGGGGTTGGACTCGATGGCCTTGTAGGCCCCTTCCAACCCTACTATTCTATGATTCTATGATTCTCCTTTTGTTGGAGTCTGTGCATAATTCTTAGAGTCATGCTGTCTCTCATCCACGTGCACGCACACCATATGCATGCATTGAAACAGATCAAAGCTATGGTTTTCCCAGTAGTAACGTATGGCTGTGAGAACTGGACTATAAGGAAGGCTGAGCGCCGAAGAATTGATGCTTTCGAACTGTGGTGCTGGAGAAGACTCTTACGAGTGCCCTGGACTGCAAGGAGGTCAAATCGGTCCATCCTAAAGGAAATCAACCCTGACTGCTCACTGGAAGGACAGATAATGAAGCTGAAGCTCCAATATTTTGGCCACCTAATGCGAAGAGAAAACTCCCTGGAAAAGACCCTGATGCTGGGAAAGACTGAAGGCAAAAGGAGAAGGGGACGGCAGAGGATGAGATGGCTGGATAGCATCACCGATGCAATGAATATGAACTTGAGCACGCTCCGGGAGAGAGCGCAGGACAGGAGGGCCTGGCGTGCTATGGTCCATGGGGTCACGAAGAGTCAGACACGACTGAACGACTGAACAACAACAAAATGGAAAAGCTGGCCCTAAGAACACGAGAATGGCCACGGGTCCATCTGCTCCAGCATTCCCCTCACACAGCGGCCACCCAGATGCCCCCACGGGAACCCCACAAGCAACTTATGAGTGCAACAGCAGCTTCTTCCTCATGTTCCCCAGTATTCTGCCTCTGGTACAGGAGGCAGCCCTCAGCCATCAGGATTAGGAGCCATGGCCAGCCTCCTCCTCCTCCATGAACTGGTCTCGCCCTCTTCTAAAGCTGCCCACGGTGGTGTCCATCACCACATCTCGTGGGGCTGCGTGCACGCGCACCCCCCCCCCCTCCAGGGCTCACCTGGGTGTCGCGGGCCCAGTGCTGCTTCCCCGCCAGGAGCGCGTCCAAGATGCCCCGCATGACGCCTCCCTTGATGTGGTCCTCGCCGCTGATGACGTAGCACTGGGAGCGGATGTGCTGGAAGAAGTCTTTGTCCACCTGCTGGGCACTCGTGGAACCAGGGATGTAGGCCAGCTCCAGGTAGACCGTGGGGCACGGAACGCCGGCCTTGGGGCCTGGAGAAACGGGGGCGTGCAGCAGTCAACTGGGTGGAAGGAGGACGCCACCAACCCCAAAGCACCCGAGAAGTGCCCACGTGCCCAAGGCCTTGAGAGGAACAGACTGGGGGAAGCCTCCCAAGCCAGACAACTGGCCCATCCACACCCCTGGGGTCTAGCCAGAGACAGAACCTAGGGCTGCTCGGCTGCAACGCTGGACCACACAGTGGCAGGAAGCTGAGGGCCCCGGTCACCCACATTTGCCCTGGTTCCCTCCTGGAAAAACACGGGCTTCCAAGGCAGCAGCTCTGAAGGGGTCTCCGATTAGGGCATGCGGGGGGGCTCACCCAGAGCTTCGGAGGCTGCCAACGTCTTTGGGGAGGCCACCCAAGCTTGCAGGCGCCCCCACAGTTGGCGGTTCTGGGCTCAAGCAGACTGAGCGGCCCGGGGGGAGGCGGAGCAGGTAGGCTCCGCTATCTCCCATCCCTGCTCTCATGGGCACTCTTCCTGCCTGCAGCGCCTGCCATTCCACCAGCAGAAGCGGCCACACCCTGGCTCAGAGGTGGCGGGCCTTCTCTCTGCTTTCAGGCCCCTGGGCTCTCGTCTGCTGGGCTTCGGTTTTAAGACGTCACGGTGCCTCTATCATGCAGGGCAGAGCCGCCCACAGAGCCGCCCACAATGATGTCACCGTGTCGCATCATGCATCACCACTGCCTACACTGGCAAGGACTGATGGGAGTTGCAGGGCGGAACCTTGGGAGATCCTCACCATGTTCTATGACCCAACATACCACCTGGCGAAGGTTTATGATGCATTCAAAAGCTCGCTCACCTTTTAAAAGCTGGTCCTAGGAGGCGCCCCCCCAATATGTTTTCTGCCTTTCCGAAAGGACCACATGCCGTTTTTATCCGGGGGTCCTGACAAGAGGGGAGCTCAGCCAGCCGCTGCCAGGCAAGCAGAGGAAGGGGAGATCTGGAGTTCCCCCCTCCCGCCCCAATCACTGGGCAGGGCCTTTGCAGCAGGGCGCATGGCAGACTGACATCTGCATCCCAGAATGCGGGGCAGTGTGCTGCAGCCCCTCCAGCCAGCAGAGGGGGCCCTTGCCACAGAACAGCCATCCAAGTATTCACTGACAGTATGTATGGAATAATGTCTGCACTGCATCGGAGCCAGCACACACCAGAGGGGGCTCCCCCCCCCCCCGCCTTCAACCTGGCCATGCTGTCTGGGGATGATGCGAGCTGTATTCTGACAGACCTGGAGGGTCCCTGGCCACAGCAATGCTGCTCTCATAAAGCTACTTACAAAATTTCAACTGACAGGTAATCAAGACTTTATGTACGAGGGGAGGAGAAGAAACAGCTTCGACCCAGTTAGCACATAACGGCAATCCTGGGTTAATTAAACCATGGTCTATTGTTGGATTAACACTGGGCTGTTTAACCCCCGAAAGAACCCCAAGTGCCCGGGTCCAGACACCATTCACCTACCTATGAATGAGGCGATTGCAGGATGTTAATTGAGAGCGGAAGCACCGAGCACACCAGAGGCTCCTGCCAGATGTTGGCAATTTGTGGGTTGATTAACCCACAATCACAGTGACATGTGAACCAGCTCCATAACTTAGCGCTAAACTGTGAACATGAGCTGCGGCTGGATGGGAGACCGCTGGGGGAACCCAGGAAATAGCTCAGGTTTCCCCCAAAAAAATATTTGGGGTCATCATCTGAGTAAAGAAATCTTCTTTGTCAGCAAACCCAGGATTTAAAAACTGGATAATCTGCGGGGGGGGGGGGTTCTATTGGATGTGTGCAGGTCTGGGAACAGCCTGAAGCTCAGGGGGAGTGGCCCTGCTCTGTGTGCAGAAAGTGCCAGGTCCAGTCTCCAGGAAGGGCTTGGAAAGACCCCCTGCCTGAAACCCTGAAGAGCTGCTGCTGTCAGTCAGCACAGACAATACTAGGCTAGATGGACCCAGGGTTTGACTCGGTATAAGGCAGCTTTAAAAAAAAAAAGATCAGGTAGCAGGTGAAAAAAAGACACTCTAACTCTCCCTCTCTTTCTCTCTCTGACCGAGACCCTGAAAAGTCGCTGCCACCCACGACAGACAATACCGGGCTCCATGGACCAAGGTTCTGATCTGGGAATACCACCTTTTTCTCCACCTGCAGTGTAAGGTCAGAAATTGGGGTTAAAATAATTCTTCACAAAACTGCTACCCTGTTAACCAGAGCGACACACCCGGGTAGCTGCCACCTTTAGTTCAGTGGGTCGAAACCTGTGCTGGACTACAGACGGCAGCCCCGCAAGAGGAAACAGACGTGCAAGGGGGCTTTCCAGTTCTGCCATCCTGACACAGCTACAGACAGAGGGGCTTCTGCTACTCCCTCCCGGGCTCCTGAGAGATGCCTGCCCACAGGCTCCCTTCCACCCCTGGGGCCGAGGGAAGGTGAAGTTACCTGACAGAGGGGGCTTGCTGGCCCCCGCAAGTGGCCTGGTGTTCGTGCCCCGGTGGCCGACGGGCGCCTTGTTATCCCCAGCAGTGCGGGACACTGAGGGGCCACTTTTGCCAAGGGCAGGCAAGCGGGCGCTCCCCCCTAGAGGGGCTGAAGAAGCCTTGGCCCGGCCGCTGCTGGTGGTCGCGACTCTGGGGGTGTCCACCTTGGGGGGTGCAGAGCCCACCCGCTGGGGCATCTGCTTGATCTTGGTGGTGGCTTCTCTCTCAGGGTCCACCATGCAGATGCCGGGCTGGGCGGGGAGGGGGCAAGGGTCTTTCAGGGCGGCTGGGAGCGGGTCACGGGTCCGGGCCAGACTCTCGGGGTCATCGTCCGAGTCCAGCCCACCGTCCGCTGTGCTGGAAGGGTACTCCTCCATGACAGGTGGGATGTCAGAGTCCGAGAGGGTGGGCAGCGATTCGCTGAATGAAGTGGGTGGGGTCTCATCGGCCAGGGGGTGGGGCTTGCGGCCCCGGGGACCCTTCCGGTGCGACAAGGGCTTGGCCAGCTCTTGGGAGAAGTCACTGCTGTTGGACCTGTCCCGGGGGATGAAGCAGATCGACGGAGACCTCTCCGCCTTGGGGTGCTCAAACTCACACGGGGACACCAGGCAGAGATCCACGTCGTGGGGGGAATCCGAGCGGCGGCCAGACTTGGGCAAGACGTGGCCATCCAACCGCTGGGTGCCATGGAGAGGGTGGCAGGGCCGAAGGGGCAGAGACATCTCCCCTTTGCTGACCGCAGCCTCTGGCTCTGGGGTGAGCCCCCCGGCCCGGACGTGCCCCGCTTCCTCCTGGGGGAACTCGCTCACCGGCGGCAGGACCTGCTCAAAGGAGATGGAGAGAGACTCGTCCACCTCAGTGGAATGAGGGGACCCCACTTCAGCTGGCAGGGAGGGAGTGGTAATGGTGGGCGACACATCAGGAGCATCGCCAGGGGAGAGGCAGCCCGGCTGCTTCTCTTGGGAAGAGCTCGAGTTGTCGTGCGAGGCCCGGGGACCGGAGCCGCTGGGCTGCCAGGCGCTCCTCGCGGCCACTGGCTCCTCAGCCACGATTGCATCTTCCACTGGGGATTGGTGGAAGGGGGTGTGGCCGGCGCTGGCCAGGGCGGAGCTGGCGGGGGACATCATCTCGAGGGTCTTCTCTTCGGAGCTGCCGCCGCAAGCTTCCTCGGCCTCTGGGCAGTGGCTGAGCCCCACCCGGATATCCGTCAGTGTCAGTTCGAAGTTGACACTATGGTCGCTCTTGGGAGTCTTGGCCAGCGGGGATGGGGGACTGATACCTCTGAGTGGAGGGCTGGTTTCCGGAGGCCGAAAAGGCTCTGGGCTGCCCAGAGTCTCTCCTATGCCCAGGCCGTTTGGGCGGGGCTCCAGCCCATTTCCCTGGCAATCCAGGCTGCCCAGTGGCAAAGGCTCTCGCTCGCTCTTGTCTGTGGTGATGCCTTCATGGTTCTCTGGCGATGACTTATCCAGCAGGCCGCCCTTGGCACTGCTCGGCCGCTTGGGTGCAGCATCCTTCGCCATCTTGGCCTTTGGCTTGTCCATCTCCTTCTTGAGGATGGGAATGGCCTTCCGGAAGCTGCTCATCTTGGTTGGGGGCCTCTTGGCCTCTGCACTCAGGGTCCTACGCAGGTCCTTTGCCGGCTGCTTGGCGGCCTTCTCTTCCGCCTTGACCTCCTTCTTGGGTTCCTCTCTCTTGGCCATCGCTCTCCTGGGGGGATCCACCTTCCCCTCCCTCTTGGCTGGCTTCCCCTCTTTCTTCGCCGCATCCTTCTCTTGAGGGACGTCCTCCTTCAGCAGCGGCTTCTTCAAAACCTTCCTGCCAGCTGGCTTCTCCTTCTGCTGTTTGGGCCTCGCGTCCTGCTCGAGCTTCTCTGTCGAAGACGCCATCTTACACCTGTCCTCCTCGATGCTACCCTTCGAGGTCTCGCTGGGTGCCTTCGGTCGGTCTCGGGCACCAGCCAGCTTCAGCTCCCTCTCCTCCCTGGAAACAGGCCTGTTGAACTCAGTGAGGCTCAGCCGCGAACCCGACTTGAGGCTCTCCTGACTGCCTGCCCTCTTCTGCTTGATTTGAGAGGAGGAGGAGGAGGAGGAAGGAGTGGAGGAAGAGGAAGACTCCAGGTCCTTCTGGGTGACCACCGGATACCTGAGGAACTCCAAGTGCTTGACCTTCTCCAGCCCTTCCAGGATCTTGCCTTGAGGCGTGCAGCCTGGGAACAAGACCCGAACAATCTTCTCTGTGGGGCTCACGGGGTGCCACACCAGGAGGGCACAGATGGAGGTCAGGCACTGCAGGGGCAGCTCCAGCCCCTTGGGATAGCCGTTCCCACACCACTGCTGCATCAGGAACTCCAGCTCCTTGCTGCCTTTCACAGGGTTCAGCACATACATGTCCAGGCGCCCAACACCCATCTTCTGGAAGAGGACGGTGGGCTCCGCCTTGGGGCCAGCGTCCCTGAAGAGCGGGTGGGGCTGAATGCCCAGTCTGTCAAGGTACTGCAGAGCCAGGCTGGCCTCGTCACAGCTCTTCAGGACCCCCGAGTCCCCTTCGATGGCCCGCAGCTTCTTCGAGGCATTGAGGAACACCACGCCCAGGTCTGGTGAGATGAGGTTCTTCCCCCAGTCATCGTTCTGGGAGCCCTGAGAGGAAGGGTCTTTCTCCATCTCGGCCAGCTTCCTCTGCAGCAGGCTATTCACCCCGGGGAGGCTGTCGGTCCCCATGTGGGTCACCAAGATGGAGTCGATGCGGTCCAGGTGGCGCACCAGCTTCCAGAAGGATGACCGGGGGTTGGAGCCACCGTTCACCAGGATGTTGAAGCCATTGACAGCAAAGAAAGCAGAGTCCCCTCGCCCCCCCGGGAAAATGTAGCAGCAGGGCCGGAAGAGCTTCAGGAAGCCCACAGTGCTGGGCGGCTCCAGGAGGTCAAAGGGCGATGGGGGGTCCAGGGACTCAGAAAGGTACTCGAGGAACTCCTGCAGGCCTTCCATGTCCGGCAACAAGCAGCCCGGGTTGAAGCGCAGGTCGATGAAGTCCAGCAGGTTGTGCTGGCTCAGCTGGGGATCCTTCCATTCCCCAAAGTCCGGGCAAACCACGGTCAGGCTGGTCTTGGCGGAGGGGTCCGTGGAGCTGAGTAGCTCCCCAATCTGGAGCGAGTGTGGAACAAAGGCGGGTGGGGCGGAGAGAAGGCAACATGACAGTTAGCGTTCTCAGCTGCGTTCAGACTTTCCCAGCCTGGGACTTTCCGCGTCCCACCATACCCAGCCACCTGGGAGACATCTGGCATAGGTCAGGGGTCCCCAAACTTTCTGGACCCATTGGCACATCTGGGAATTTGCACCACCACAAAATGGCTCCCACAGAAGACATGGCTAGTCATATAATGGCTGCCGTGGGAACCTGACAAGTCAAGAGGTAGGGGGAGAGAAACACTGAGGCTAGAGGCTGAGAGGAGGGGGAAACAGCATGGCAAAGGGTAGAGGGATGAGAAAGAGCAAGGCTACAAGCTAGGAGGGGAAGAAACAGCAAGGTACAGAGGCGGGGGAGAGAAAGAGTGAGGCTGGAGGCTGGGAGTCGAGAGAAATAGCATGATGAAGGGGTGAGTGGGAGAAAAAGAGCAAGGCTAGGAAGTGAGAGGAAGAGCAAAGCCAGGTGCTGGGTGGAGAGAAACAGCAAGGGCATGAATAATTGCTGGAAAGCTGAATCTCCATATATATAGATATATAGGCGTTTCATAATATTCATTGCTGTGAATATATACAAATCCAGGAACCTTTATTAAAAAAAATGGGGGAATGTGTCTCTAAAAAGTCTTGCAGGTGCCACATTGGGGACCCCTGGTGTAGCTGAACACAATTTAAAGAGCATACCTATCTCTGCACAGCAAGTATTTCTAGAAGTACCTCTTTCTCTCTCTCCTTCCCTACTTCTCGCCGCTCCGAGGTCGAGTGGGACTCTTACCCTTTGGACAAGAGGGGTCTTTTCAGAGACCACCCCTTCCTCCCCCCTTCCCTTTACCGTTCACACCACGAACTCATACGCTCATGCTTCCTGTAGCCATGCTTCTCCCTAGTGCAGTGCTCTTCCTTGCAAGGCCCGAGGGCCACTGGTGGTTCCCATTCACCTCTCTGCCCGCCCCCCGGTAGCTGCTCACTCTCAGCAGGGGCTCTCTCACTTTGTCTTGTCATGTGCTGTAGCAGTGGGCTGGCTGCTGTGATCTGGGCTACCGGAGGAAGCTTCGGGAGTGGGGAGTCTGCAAACCAGTCCCTCATCAGCTGAACGTTAGCTGTGGGGGAAGGAGCCCAAGGGGCAAAGAACAACGTGACGGGTCAGCACCAGCGGCGCACCAGGCAGGCACTGGAGATCCAGTGTGCGGGCAAGAGGGCGAGTGCGCAACACGGACCTGCACTGGGAGATTTTCCAGCACCGAGTAGAGCGGAGCACATGCTCAGCGAGGAGAAAAATATCTGCCCCAGAGCAAGGACCAAGTGATGGAATTTGCCTGCCTGGTGACTTGAGTGAGGAGGCCTCGCTTGGATGCTGTGGAGGGGGAGAGGGAAGAGATGCCCAAAGAGGCCATCGGTCTGAGGCTGGTGCACTGTTCTTGACTGGGGAGTGGGGGAGGCCTCCCAAGGCCCAAGCTGGCCTCAGTGGCGGCAGCCAGAGCCCAAGCGGCTCCTTTCTGAGAAACAGTGGATATTGCGGTGCTCGCGGGGCAGGGCGGGGGGGGGGGGGCACTGCTTTTGAAGGCAGCCTCCCTCCTGGCCCCATTGCGCAAACGACAGAGAAACCGCTCCGGGGGAGGCTAAGGCACAAGAGGAGCCCTGTCCTAGCTCTCCGTCGTCTCTGGGCTGGCTCACTTCGACCTGCAGAGGGGGCTGACGTGACGGCCCTGCACAGAGCAACTATGTCGGGGGGGGGGGGGATCCTAGCCTAGTCCCCCTCCCCCCCAACCACAGTTTATGTGCTGCACGCTGCTGCTGCTGCTTCTCCTTCCCCCGCTGGTGCTGCCACCCCACCCTGCAGACCAAAGCAGTTCAGCTGAGACCAGGCTGGTCTCGGAGAGGAGGAGGCCGAATGCTCCAGTGCCGAGAGGTGTGCGAAGGGGGCCATGCAGCCCTTCTTGGCCGCGTCACTGTCAGGCTCACTGCAGGCCTGCCCTCCTACCAACAAGCCTGGCTGCAGGAAGTTAAGGTCAGGGACACAACTGGGGCTGAGTTCCGGGAGTAAAGCCACCCTGTGCTGGAGGCCCTAAGGCACCGGGGGCGGGGCACACCTCTTTGTCAGCAAAGATCTGGATGAAGTCCCGCAAGGAGAAAGTGCCCGTCTGCAGCACCAGCTCGCCTGTCTCCTCGATGCAGGGCCCGGCAAATATCAGCAGCTTGTGCCGCGCAGGGTCAGCAATCAGGTTGCGGAGCTGGAGGGGAAAGACGAGAGAGAAGATGAGGAGGCAGGCCGAGGCTCAGCCTGGCTGCACCCACATCATGCCCTTGAACTGGCGCTTCAGGGAGAACACCAGCTTCGCACCCAAGAGGGCCCAGGGTTAATCCCCAGTGATTCCAAGGGTCTCTGCTAGCTGCGCTGGGCAAAGGCCTCACCCTGACAGAGAGCTGCAATCCTACCTGGAGAAAGCAGAGCAGCTGGCTTCCGTAACACCTGTTCCTGGTTACATCTAGACTGGACTACTGGAATGCTTTCAATGTGGGGCAGCCCTTGAAGACAGTCTGGCAGCTTCAGCTGGTACAGAATTCAGCGCAGAAAGGACGGAGACGGCACCCAGCACCTTGGCTGCCCCATGGCTTCTGGGCTCCACCCCAGGGGCGTTGATCTCCAAAGCCCCGCACAATTTGGGATCACGGGAGTTGAAGGGCCGCATGACCTCAGGGGCCACCATCGAGGCCCTTTCAACGGTGGCCCCGGCTGTCAAACTCCCTCCCCAGGAAGTAAGCATCATTAGTGACTTTTAAGCAGACTTTAAAGAGCACTTTGTTCCACTGAGCTCTTTTGCAATGGATTCTCACAGTTCCATGCTGGCTTCAGGTTTTAGGTGCCGCTGGGTTCTTAGCAGTTTCAACGGACCTGTCTGCTTTTGTAAAAAGAACTTATGGTTTGAGTTTTACAGGCGGCCCTGTAAGCCACCCTGCGAGGGTTTACACTGCATAGCAGAATATAAATGCATTCAGACAGCACATCAGTCAAGGCCATACTGAGTAGACCAGTCCTCCCTGACCTGGTGCCCTCCAGATGTGTCGGACGACAACTCCCATCACACACCCTCAGCCAACGGGGGCTTTGGTCATGCTGGCTGAGGGTGTGTGATAGGAGCTGTCATCTGACACATCTAGAGGGCGCCGGCTCAGGGAAGACAGGAGCAGACAATACTGGGCTGCAATCAGCTCTGCCATGAGAGGGGGCCGCTGCGTGATGCCCACACCCCTCGAGTCCAGGGTCTCTCTCTGCCCCAGACAAAACTGGGGCCCCACATTCCCACCCCACCACTCACCTCGTCACAGATCGACTTGTCCGAAGGGTTAAGCAGGACCAGCGTCTCCAGGACCTCCCCGCGGTGGTGGAGGGCACGCTGACCTGCAGAGGGCGAAAGAGGCAGCTGTGTTGGAGGGGCCTCCAGGGGTGGGGGACAACCGCCCCAGGCTGCTCCGATGCATGTTTCTCTCCCCTGGAAGGCAGCCATGCGAGCCAAGGGCAAGGCCCCCCCTACAACAGCAGAGATCCCACCATGCTGGGCAGTCCTACAGGCGTCATCAATGTTGTGTTCTCCAGATGCTGAGGTCCTAATACAGCCAAAACAGCACCATTTGCACACAAAAGGAGGGTTGTCAGCAGGTTTTGGGGTACTCCACGGTTTGCAGAAGTACCAAAAAAAGTTAGAAAATACCTAGGGGACGGGGAATCCAAAAGAGCCCAGTGAGCAGTGACCATGCTTCGTGGGCACCGAATGCTGCCTGTCGGTCAGAGGGGGCAGGGAAAAGAAACTTGGGGGTAGATATGGAATCTCCAGGAAAGGGTTGGGACTGTAGTTTAGTGGGAGGGCCATATTCCGGGAGGAGCTGCGGCTCAGTGGCAAAGCCCCCACTTTACATGCAGAAAATCCCAGGTTTGATCCCCAGCAGCATCTCCAGGGAAGATTTGGCAAGAATTCTGCCTGAAACCTCGGAGAGCTGCTGCTGCCAGTCAATGTCAATAAAACTGGGCTAGATGGACCCAGGGCCTGACTCTGTATGAAGCAGCTTCCTGTGTTCCTAAAAGGTCCTGCCTACCTGGCTGGCTGGCACACCCTCAACAGGAGCGCTCCATGCTGCAACTTATACCTGCAGGTCCCCCACGTGAGAACGCAAGGCCAACCCCGCCCCTCGATCCGATCCAAGGCCCATCCTTGAGTCTTCTTCTGGCTCTGGCATGTGCAGGAAGCCCACAGGCAGAAGGCCAGGCCTTTCCTTGCCCTTTGCCCCATGATCCAGGCCTCAGAGATAAGGCCGCCCCTTAGCTAGCATGGCTCAGCGGCATCGAAGGGTCTCTCGCTTCAGGAAATGGGCTCATCCTGTTAAGGCTGTCTCACGGGTGCTGCCTGCCAGACCCCCATCCCGCACTCAGCGTTTGCAGGTTGCCCCAGCGGGCCCAAGGTCCTGGATGCCCCAGAACAGCACCCTGTCTATGAACATCAGAAGAGCCACGCTGGTTCAGACCAGGGTCCATCCAGTCCAGCATTCTGTTCACACATCCAGCTGCCCACGGGAAACTCACGACCCTGCGCTGTAACGCCCCATGGCTGAGGTCCAGCCAGTGCTGGCCCATTTACACAGCTCACTTTGGCCTTTCCCGCCCCTTCCCGAGGGCACCGGAAAAATTCCTCCCCTGCCGAGGAGCAGGAGGCCGTGCTTCCCACCCCCCTTCTGTGTCCCTTGCCCAAGCCCAAAAGGATGGTGGCCTCAATCCATGCCGTATTTTATGGTTTTAATTCCTTTAACGGTCCAGAAACTTCAGCTGGCCCAAAACAGGGCAGCGAGGCTGTGAACGGGGACTGGCTAGCATAACGGGGAGAAATCATACAGACACAACCCGGGTTGTTGTCTGAAAAGACCCGGTGGGCAGCAGATGGGCCGGTGGCTGTCCTGCAGCTCCCAGAATGGGGGAAGGAAGCCAGATGATGCAGCCACCATGCCCACGGGAGACATGCACGTAGAAGGCCCACGTTCGAAGCCATGGCATGTCTAAACCAGCCTCTGGCAACCGGTTTCTCACCAGATGTCTTGGACTGCAACTCCCATCATAGAATAGAATCATAGAATAGTAGGGTTGGAAAGGCCTACAAGGCCATCGAGTCCAACCCCCTGCTCAATGCAGGAATCCAAGTCAGAGCATCCCCAACAGATGGCTGTCCATCCTCGTCTTGACCGCCTCCAGTGTGGGAGAGCCCACCACCTCCCTAGGGAATTGGTTCCATTGTCGTATTGCTCTAGCAGTCAGGACGTTTTTCCTGATGTTCAGCCGGAATCTGGCTTCCTGGCACTTGAGCCCACGATTCCATGTCCTGCACTCTGGGATGATCGAGAAGAGATCCTGGCCTTCTTCTCTGTGACAACCTTTCAAGTACTTGAAGAGTGCTATCATATCTCCCCTCAGTCTTCTCTTCTCAAGGCTAAACAGGCCCAGTTCTTTCAGTCTCTCTTCATAGGGCTTTGTTTCCAGTCCCCAGATCATCTTTGTTGCCCTCCTCTGAACACTCTCCAGTTTGTCTGCATCCTTCTTCAAGTGTGGTGCCCAGAACTGGACACAGTACTCCAGATGAGGCCTAACCAGTGCTGAGTAGAGGGGAACTAGTACTTCCCGGGATTTAGAAGCTATGCTTCTATGAATGCAGCCCAAAAGAGCATTTGCCTTTTTTGCAGCCACATCACATTATTGACTCATATTCAGCTTGTGACCGACAACAATTCCAAGATCCTTCTCGCTTGTCATGTTGTTGAGCCACGTATCCCCCATCTTGTAACTGTGCATTTGGTTTCTTTTTCCTAGGTGCAGAACTTAGCATTTATCCCTATTCAATGTCATTCTGTTGTTTTCTACCCAGTGCTCCAGTCTATCAAGATCACTTTGAATTTTGTTTCTGTCTTCCAAAGTATTAGCTATCCCACCCAATTTGGTGTCATCTGCAAATGTGATCAGCATTCTCTGCACCTCCTCCTCCGAGTCATTAATTAAAATGTTGAAGGGCACTGGGCCCAGGACTGAGCCCTGCAGTACTCTGCTCGTTACCTCTCCCCAATTTGAGAAGGTCCCATTGATAAGCACTCTTTGAGTCCGATTCTGTAACCAACTGTGGATCCACCGGATCGTTGTTTCATCTTGCCCACTTTGAGCTAGTTTGCTCATCAGGATATGGGGCACTTTGTCGAAAGCGTTGCTGAAGTCGAGGTATATGATGTCTACAGCATTCCCACGGTCCACAAGGGAGGTTACTTGATCAAAAATGAAATCAGATTCGTTTGGCAGGATTTGTTCTTGACAAATCCATGTTGGCTTCGAGTAATCACTGCTTGAGTAATCATTTAGAGAAACCCCTTGATGAAACTCAGAACCCAAGAAACATCACACAGCACTTGCCAGAGGATTTCATGAGGGGGACCGCCTGGCCACAGTGCACCCTAAAAACAGTGGATGCGTCAGGGCCAGGAGGCACCAGCCAAGCTGACGGACTAAACAGCCGAGAACACCCCCCTCCCTGCCGTCAGCACCAGCGTTTTCAGGATTCTTCTGAGATTGCCACAAGCCAATTTTTTGGCTGAAAGCAGAACGTATTTTAAAAATAAACCCCATGCAGGCTCACAAGGGAAAGAATTCTAACCCTCGTGGCTGTTTCACATGCGCTGCATTAACTCTTTGCATCCAGAGGATGGGGCGGGGTTCAAATCCCCAGGAAACAGCGAGACCCATGGCCAGGAAATCGGGGCAAGGGTTTCTGCCAAGCAGCGGCACAGCAGTGTGGCAATCCTACTCTCGTCTGCAGGAGGAGGAGGGAGCCAAGGGCTTCCTCCGCAGGAAGGGGCTTGCACGGATGGGGAATAAGTGCTGGGCAGAGAGTGGCTGTGGTGTGCGGCTCATGGGCCAGAGACATTCTCCCAACAAGCCCAAGAAAGGGCTTGATTTAGGCAGAGGCCTGGAGCGGTACAGGACAGGAATTGGGCCACTAAAGCATTCTGAAGGGAAAGGGCCACGTGCAGGACGCCAGATAATTTATTTTTAAGCCCAAGGCCACCCTCTGGGGGAAAAGCCACTCCACCCACAACGATGAGCATTACAAGAGGACACCATTGCCGGGCGAGCGCACACCTCAGTGACACCACCGGGGTCTAACCGGGAAAGGCTGCCCTCACAGCCGCCATCTGCTGCGGAGCAAATTCACAACAATGTGAGAGGCAAAAGGCAGAAATGCACCCTCTGCCCGGAAGCAGCCCTTGGAGACCACTGCAAACGCATCGTCACAAACGAGCACGCCTCTCCGATGAGTGTACTTGTGTGTAGGGTCTCCCCCAATGCCACAGCAAGCCCCCAAACTTTGACAGGGTTCTCAAAAAGCAGAGGGGGTTTGTCCTGGCATCAGGCAGAGACCAGGCCATGGCAAACCCAGTTCTGAGACCCGCATGAGAGACTTTCAGGAAGGTGTGCAGGCCTGCCTGGTCAAGGAGGCGGCCGAGGTTTCAGAAGCCAGGATACGTGCACGCCTGAGCAGACATGCACAGTGCCAACATCCCAGCAGCGGCAGCTTCCTGACTGCAGCCACAGCAGGAAGACGGAGCAGCCGGCCCCTGTCCGCACAAAGGCTTCCCACACGTCAGAGGCAGCGCAGGAGCACGCGAGGGCTGAGCTCCAGGATCCGGAGTGGCTGTTCCCTGCACAGCCACCAGGGTGGGCGATGGAAGGGGCAGGGGGTGCCTTGCAGGGCAGCTGCCCATGCAGGGACCCCCGCTCGGGAACTGGGGAAAACAGCTCAAGAGACAAGAGGAGCGCTCAGCTCACACGCTGCCTAGTTCTCTCGACAAAGGTGCTCAGCTACCCCAAACCGAGGGCTGCACGAGACATCAAAAGCCACCAGCTGCCGTGCGGAAGGGGGCTTGGCTGGGCCACCCCAGGGCCGCGGCCAACCTCCCTCTGTTTCCCAGCCTGGGAAGGGGCAGCTGCCACTGGTTGAGCTCTGAAACCTGGCGCCACAGGGGCAGCGGCAGCACAGGGACAGATGTTAGGTGGAGGGAGAGTTCTGCCCTGCTCACCTGAGCATCACAACGGGCTCCTTGACACAGCCTCCCAACTCCCTGATTTACATGCACTGGGGGAAGATCTGGATTTCAGCACAGAGATCTGGACTTTGGGCCTCTGCAGCTGAGGAACTGAGCATACCCATGAGACACCCTTCGAGGGGAAGAGAGCTGAGGGGGTCCGAGCAGGAGCCATGGAGGAAGAGAGCATCAGAGGAGCCACGCTGGATCAGACCAAAGGCCTCTCTAGTCCGGCGCTTCGCTCCCAAACTGGCCTACCAGACGCAGCAATGGGAAACCCTCAAGCAGGGCAGAAGGCAACGGCACCCTCCCACCCACACTCCCCAGCAACAGAGGCTAACTGCCTCCGATAGTAGTAGCCACCGACAGCCTTTTCCTCCGCACCTTTGTCCAGCCCCCTTTAAAGCCATCCAAACTGGTGGCCATTGCTACATCCTGTGGTAGCAAATCCCATAGCTAAACTCTGCACTGAGTGAGGATGCCCCTCCTTTGATCTGTCCTGAAGCTCCCACCCATCAGCTCCATATTTTGAGAGGTACGAAATGAGGCATGATGTGAAGAATGCAGGGAGGGAGAATTTCCCCCCCTCCCACATTCTTCGCACCATGCATCACTTTGTACACCTCTATTGTATCTCCACATCCTCGCCTTTTTTCTAAACAGTCACAAGCGTGACCTTTCCTCCTAGGGAAGCTGCTCCAGCCCCTTGATCATTTGGGTGGCCCTTTTCTGCAGGAGAAAAAACAAAGCCTCTAGACCTCTCTGACCACAAAGCCATTGGTTCCACAGAGGCAGAAGACTGGGGATGCTTTAAAAATTGCTCACGCGAACCCCAGAGGTCTTTTAGAGCAACCTGGACAGAGCGATCACAGAGCGGCAGCTTCCTACAGCGGTCGCTCTACTCTGCATAAGCCAGGCACACATCTGAATGCCCAGGTCCAGCCCCACCCATCACAAAGAAAGGGACGTGAGCTCTGTTGCCTGTGCCCAAGGGCTCCTGTTTCCGGCCACGGGGGCTGGAGATCAAAACTCCCAAGTGTGAAGTTGTTCACACTGAAAAGTTCCAAAAGAAGCCAGGAGTGGCCCGGGACCCGTATGTTAGGCTGGGGCCCCTTCTGCTCCCTTCTGACCACTAAATGTTTGGGCTGGGACCAGATCCTGGGTCACGTGGCCCCCACACCCAGGCTGGGCTACTTTTGCAACACACAACTTTGGCTGGCAGGCATCCTGTCCTATTTTGGCTGGGTAAGTCTCTAAGCTAGGCAAATACCAGGCAGGACTGTCAATGCTGACTGACAGCAGTGACCCTGTATGTTTTCAGCCAGGATTCTTTCCTAGCACTAGGTAGATTGAACCTGGGACCTTCTGCCTGCGGGCGGGGGGGAGGGGGCTCTCCCACAGAGCCACAGCCCCTCCACAACTAAGGGAAGGCCATCACATCCACACCCTGCACGTCGGCTTCCCACTGAGGTGTGTGCCTGGCCACAATGGCAGCAGAACTCCACGGACCTCCACCCTGAGCCAACACAGCTTACAAAAGCCTGGCCTAGCAAGGGGACCCACTGGGCAGTCCTCCCACCGCAGCTTTTGGCAAGGGAGAAAGCAGGGCAAGGGAGAAGAATGCAGGCTTCCTAGAGTGTCCCGAAAGAGAAGTCCCCGCTTCCCTGAGAGAAGGCAGCAGCCGCTAGCCAGCAACGGCACAGGAAATCTCATGCCTGTTTTCCCAGAAGAGGAACTGCTGGGCCTGTCTGGTCCAAGCAGCGTGAGCGTCAGTGGACCAGGGAGCGGCCCATGAAGAGCAGTTTTGTCTCTCCAGCAGAAAAATGTCTCCGTGCCCTGGCCAAACTCAGAGAAGTCACAGCTCTGCCTTGGAGGGCTTTCCCAGGGGAGGGCAAGCTGCCCACAAAAGACAGCGGCAGCTGCTGCCCAGCTGCTCCTTCCAGCGCACCAATCCGGACTGTACCAGGAATCCATGCCGTCATCCCAGGACGGCACCAGAGCAGCTGAAGCGCCCCAGCCGCCAGGAGACCCGGCTCTGGCTTGGAGGCGCACAGACTCCATGCGTGCTCAGTCTGGACAAGGAGGAGACCGCTACGTCCACCACAAAATCCGAGCAGGGGGCGCAAGAGACATCAGGATGTCTGCAGATGAGCCCGCATGGCCCGGCTTAGAGTTCCAGCCCACGTGAATGCCCGTCAGCTGTTTGTGGCTGGACCAAACGCCTGCTGTTCTCCTTGACTGCCAAATCGAACCTCCACCTTCAGAGACAGTCAGCCTCAACCCCCAGCATCTGGTGTTCGAACAGGACAGGGCAGCTGCCTATAGGGTTTGTGGGACTCGACGGCCTTCAGGCTGATCCAGCAGGGCTGCTCTCCTTATGAAGCATTAACAAATCCACAGCAGACAGATAAAGAAGCTGCTAGGAGCACGATGAGAGGCCAGAGTGGAACCTCCATTAACAGAGACCATCTATCGTGGAATAGCAGTTGCCTGGGGAGGGTTGTATGTAGTCAACATGTCCTGTTTTGGGGCCTCCTGTGTCTCCAATCTCATGTGGGCACAGGGGAATTCCAGAGAACCACCAAGCCTGGTGCCTTCCAGACGTGTTGGACTGCAACTCCCATTGTTCCCAGCCTGGGAATGAGGGAGCTGCAGTCCAACTCATCTGGAAGGCACCAGGTTTGGGGTGGCTGCTCTAGAGCCAAACCTAAACAGGGGGGAAAGGGTTCAACACACACGCGCCCCTCCGTGTTTCAATGAGCCAGCAAAAAAACAAAGGACAAAAGTGTTGAGCTGGTTGCACAGCCAGCCTGATGAGGACACTGCATCACATGGTCAGATCTGGATGTGGGATCCCTGCTTGGCTGGACTGCACAGCCAACCAGCCAGCCGCTTATAAAAAAAAATTAAGAGAGGGAAGAGAAACAGCGCAAAAGCAACTGCCAAGAGGGGCCGCGATGGGCCCCCACATATACAGTTCGGAGGGTCTTTCAAAAGATTGCAGCACATACACCCGAAGCCCCCTCAGCACCAGAAATGTCCAGTCCTGAAAATCGAGCATAGCCCCACATGGACCGGAGAGCCAAGCATCACCCACTGAGACTTTGGGGCACCGTTACCGAGGGCACCCTCATCTCCGTCTCCACCCACCAGTTATGAAGGCCAAGACTGGACGTGCCCAACACCCCACAAATCTGTTTTTATAGCATTTTCTTACATGTTTATTTGCCCATTTGTAGACTTTAGCCCGGTTTTTATCCGGCATGCCGCCTTGAGAGGGTTTTGTCCTCAAAGGCGGCCTAAAAACAATTTTAAATAAATAAAATCCCATCTTTGCTGCAGCACACTAGCACCACACCTCAGGATCGAAAGAACAGAGCCCAAAACACAGCCTAGGCAAGACTTAGGTGGTGGGGGAGAAAGAAGGAAGGAGGCAGGTCACTGTCTCAGAACAGCTTTCACCTCCTCTCCCTCTGCCCCTGAACCCATTTGCATCGGCCCCCAAAAAGCATCCAGGAGCTCCAGAACCAAGGCAAGAGAATCAGTCACATTTGTGATATCATATCACAGCTGCAGACGCTCAGGGTTCCCAGATCAAACAGGGAGCCCGGGGGTGGGATATAGGGCTGGTTCCACCCCCGGAAGCAACATCTCAGCCCGCTCCTTACCTTTCACGATGTCCGAGAAGGTGGCAGAGTGACGGGAGACAAAGAGCCTGAGCTGCTGGTCAAGGTTGAAGGCAGTAAGATCAATATCCCAGGAGCGGATCCCTGGAAGAGGGAAGGAGAAAGAGAGAGATGACACAAAGAGTAAGAAGTCTCCCAGGGCTGGAGGGGGCACTGCCGAGGGGGCATTTGGACACTGAATCAAGAGCCAAGGAAGGCTGCCAGGACAGTGCTGTGCGTTCCCATGACTGGTGGTGCTTCACCACTGGAAACACAGAACTATATACCGGAGGCGGGGGGAATTGTCCTGGCACTATTACAGCTGCTTCTCTCAGCTCCCCTGGGAAGCTGAAAACATCGGGGAGGTATCCCAGAAGATGGAAGGGAAAAGAAGCAACAGAGTTGGCTGTTCAACGGCACCACAACGTCATAAACTGAGAGCTCCCCTGCCCTGTACACACATGTACGCACGCATCAGAATAACAGAGAGACTAAGGACACAATCCTATGCATGTGTAAGACAGAAAAAAGGCCTGCGACTTCCGGCATGCCCCAGCCAGCCATGCTGGCTGGGGCATCCTGGGAGTCACAGGCCTTTTTCCTGTCTAAACATGCATTGGATTGAGCCTTAACTTACTTTGTGGGTCTGGCCCTTTTCATCAGGCCCTAGCGGGGGCCGTGCCACCCTCCCCACCCAATCTTACAGACCACAACAATTACCCTGCAGGGACAGACCCGTGGGCATGCGTCTCAGCCAGCATCCTGTTCCCCACAGCAGTAGAGATGGGGGATGATGTGGAGAGCTGGGAGGAGCAGCCACTGAGACCCAGCCTCCGTCCACCCTGCCACCCACCGACACTAGATACAACCACCTCCGTCTTGACATCAGTTCGAAATTCTTAAGCTACATCAGGGGTGAGAGCGCTGCTCAACGCTCCAAGGACAGACGAGACCCATTCAGCAGCGGCGGTGGCAAGGCCCCCCGTCCCATTACAGGTGCCTTCGGGGCCTTCCATTCCAAGACTAGCTTCAGTGAGAGGGTGGGGGGCTGATTTTATATTCCCTTTGCCTTTGGAGGAGCACATTAACAGCCTGAAACTGCAGGACACAACTCCTGCATTCTTCTAGCGATGACTCTTTAACTTAATGGGGCTGTGGGAAGGGAGCAGGTCACTGCCTTCATTATATCTACGGGTAGCCAAGGAATACGCACCCCCTGCTCTCTTCCTTTTGCCTCTGGGGCTCTCTGCCTCCAGGGACCTCCTCTCAGTCATCGGCCTGCCCCACAACGCTCCTCCTGCTTCAAAGGGCCCATATCATGTTCAACCCCCAGCCACAACCAACAGCTTCCTCTTTCCACACAGGGACCAGACGGCAAACGCCCAGAGAGCTTTGTTCTCCCAGCTCTCGGTCACTCCGAGCCCTCGCGTCAGCTCGGCCAATCGCAGGGGCACTGCTTGCCCTTCCAGACTGCCTATGGTGGCAAGGCACTGCACAACAAGAGAGAGAGAGAACAGCCCTGCTGGGAACACGAGGGGAGCCATGCGCTCGCTGGGCTGGCAGAACAAGGAGGAGCTGCTTCGCTGGTGGAAGGGACCCAGTCCCCCCCCCACCAGCACGACCTACTAGCTTACATAACAGCGGCGCAACCTGCGTCAGCCAAGACACAAGACTGCAGCCCTCGCAAACGGCCCCGGCGCGCGCGCGCTCGTGCATCAACTGTGGCGGCTGCACTCGACTCCGCCTCTCCAGAGCCCAGCCTGGCTTCCAGGGGTCTCTCCCCAATGGCACAGCTCGCGGGGCCAGCTCTGCATCGCTCTGGCAGCAGAAAGGAGTCGGGGGTGCGGAACCTTATCGCCCTTCCACATCCTCAAGCTGGGCAGGCAAGGGAATCAACAGCAGCCCGTCAAGAGCCAGGCGGCACAGCCCAGCAAGCGTGATGGCATTGGAGTGAATGTAGAAGGGAAGCATAATCGTTGGTGCTCTTGGGCTTGGGGGAGCTCGGGATTAAAGCCTCAGGTTCCCAGCACCACCATAGTTCAGCCAGCATGATGGGAATGATGGGATTTGCGGTCTGACACATCTGCAAGACACCAGGCTGGGGAGAGTTGCTCCAGTGCCAGGCCTAAAAGGGTGTGTGTGTTCAACGCACACACCTCCATGTTCCAGGTATCTTTAGAGGGCCAGCGAAAACCAAGGACAAGATGCACAGCCAGCATGATGAGGCCACTTCATCAGATTTGGCTGTGGGATCCAGATTTGGCTGTGGGATCCGTTTGGCTGGAGCGTGCAGGCAGGCAGTCTCTTGAGAAGAATAAAACTTTGAGAGAGGGAAGAGAAACAGCACCGGGAATGCTGGGGAAGCCTGCTTGGCGCCCTCCCGATATAAGCTTCACCGGCTGGTTAAATCCCAGCTCTTCCCAGAGGCCTTTTGGGGAAGGCGTTGCTGTAAATGCCCCCTTCCCTCCTGCTGCGATTACAGGGACTTTACTGCCGCCACCGCCTGGTTTATTCAGGTTTTTTACCGGTGCTCAATTTGGATTAAGTTTTCCACTGTTTGCCTCTTTGAGCTCCTGAAGGGAGGAAATGTGGAATTAAAAAAAATAAAACGCTTGCTGGGTTCTGAGCACATGTTCTCAGACTGACATAAAAAAAGATCATGCAACAAAAAGCTCTCTGCCCACCCCACCCCCTTAAAAAAACAGGACTCTACTTTTTCTTTAAAAAAGGAACCTGATATCAAAAGTCTGTTGCAGTTGTTTCCTGTTTGGTGTCAGGACACAGGAAGCCCCGCAGAAATGGGAAACACATCAGCTAATGGGGAAAGCCGAGGCCGCCGCCACGGACTGGGCTGTTCAAACACAGTGATGTGCTTCTTAAATCGGAAGAAAAAAAGAAATATAGATTATGTAGCCAAGTCACCCAGTTCTCAAAGATAAGCTGTGTGAGCAGATCAACAATGCAAAAAGGAGGAGGAGGAAAGGGGATGGGGAGAGAGAGATACCTCTTCCTACCTCTTCCTACATCCATCGGGACTAGAAACTTTTAAAGGACAGTTAAATATATTCAGCCAGGTGAGCCACCTTCCTCTGCCTCTGTGTGATCTCTCTCAAAGAACTGGAACCCAAATGGATCCAGAAAGACTAACCCAAGTTCAAGGCACAAACCATCAGTACAGCCAGAAAATGGGCAAAGTGCCTGGGATTTCTGTAGGCCCAGGAAGTCTGCAGCATCATTTTGGTGACAAACCAGTGAGTTTCTCCAAGGAAAATTGGAAAACCCACAGTACCAAAAGCAGAGCTGTGCGCCAAGAAGCTGGGTAAGGCACTGAGAAACCCAAGATGGCTGGCTGGGGGATGCTGGGAGCTGTAGGACTTATTTCGGTGTAGACCTGACATAAGATTGCACCCTTAATGTCTCGGGTTGCACCTTAAACTGCATAACACACAACTTCAGCACACAACTACAAAAAAGCACCCAGCTGAGGAGGGTGGAAATCCACACTTTTTAAAGCCTCCCCAGTGGGTCAAGCATGAGAAGTAAACCACACCTTGTTAAGGAGACCAAGCCTTCCTGCTGTAGCCACTGGGCTCCCTTCCTTCCCTCCCCTCCAAAAGGCAGGAAGAGGACCCAGGCCCGCGCAGCCCAAGGACTCTGTGATGCATCCTGACACATCAGCCAAGCACGGCTCACAGCCAACCCAGAGGGGCCAGTGAACCATTAGCAACACATCACCCCTTCCAGGAAGGCCCTTTGAGTCAGCCCTGCGGCAACGCGAACCACATGCTCGACGATGGCTCATCAGTCAGCTTCCGAGCCTAGGCTGGGCACGCCAATGGCCCCTCGCTGCCAAGGATCCAAAGAAGCCCTCAGTCCAAGCTCTGAGTCAGTAGGCTGATGACTCGAGAAAAGCAGCTTCTGCTACATGCAGGGAACAGAAGGAAGGGGAGAAGGCACGTGTATGCAGGGATGAGGTCTGCTTATTTTGCACTGACAGGGTCCATTTGCGGGGCTTTCAGCCGGATCCGTGTGAACTCGCGCAGAACGTGGCAGTGCTTGGATCAGTGTAGGAAGAGGAGAAGCTATGAGTCAGACCTGAGCATACCCCGCACGGGGCAGCTGCCCACGCCTGGGAACCAACAGCCTCCACTTGCATTTAAGAACAGAAGCAAGGTTCTAGTCCTTATGGCTCCAAAGGATTTCAAAGTGAGCAGGCAAAGTCAGACAACGCTCCTGAAGCCAAAGCAAAGCACATCCCACCCTTTCTCAGTGCTGCTTCAGTGCCCCACACAACCCCTTGCCCCTGCTGTCCCATCACAGGACACCTAGATGAAGCTGCATGCTCTTGCTGTCCTTTTTCTTGAGTCTGGTACCCCCTCCCCCAAAAGAATGCTCACTCTTCAGAAGCCTGGATCTTGAAGGAATTTATAATAATAACATTAACTATTTGTACAGCAGGCCAATGTTATCATCCCCACACAGCAGACAGGGAACTGACTCCAAGATAAAGGGGCTCACCAAAGGCCGGCACATTCCCAACAGATCAACATTCAGAGCAGGAACTTCCCCATTCATAGATGCCAACACCTGTTTACTCTGTATTTTTGAGTGTGCACACATGACACACAGCCCTGAATACAGCAAAGGAAAGATTGCAATGGGCAGAAGACGTGAGGCAGACACCTCGCTGAAGCCCAGGTCCTGGCCTGATGGGGGAAACTGCCCAGTTCCCCATGTACAGCCCTTGACGTCCACCAAGGAAGAAACAGGGATGTCACTGTAATAAAAAAAAATTGCATGATGGGACATTTGCACCCTGTGTTCCACATCTCCCAAATAATGGCAAATTCCAAACTTCTTTCCACTGCCAGGAGAACTAGAAACATGTTTTCTTGTATTTTTAAATGCAAGCAAAGCTTCCCAAGAACCCAAACTCCACGCACAAGCCGCAGCTGGTGGCAGAACTGGCAGGACAACGCATGAACCACAGACCCTCCCTGCAAGCACATGCAAGCCAGGCTTTCATCCCGGCTGCCAGGTGAGAGGCACCCCACAGGTGCACGCTGCCTGTGCACCTTGCAGAAGTAACTCAGCTGCACTGAGGAACAGAAAGCCGCCCCTCTGGCTACGGGAAGGCAGCCACCTCCCTGGGCCCCTCTGGCTACGGGAAGGCAGGCAGCCACCTCCCTGGGCCGCACAGGCAGGGAAGAATTAAAGGCAATTTGCTTTTCAAGGGCAATTAAAGTAGAAGAAAGGGAGCTTGCCAGACTCCTCCTCATCCCAAATGGGACGCTTGCTGGGGTTTCGCTTTGCCTAGCCCTGCTTTCAGCTTTCCTCTGCCCTCTCCAGCACTGGCCCCCGGGGGGGGGGGGAGAACAGGGTCTTTTGCATGGAGCAGGCAGCACAGCGTCTACCCCAAGAGCTCGACCCGCCTTGGCATGAAGGCACGAGCCCAGCCCAGGGGCCCCTAAGCAAGGGCAGCTTCAAAAGGAACTGCCTTGCTCTAAGCCCAGCCTTCTCCATCCTGGGTGGACTACAACTCCCATCACTGCCAACCAGCAGGGGCCTCAGAGTCCAACATGTCTGGAGGGCACCAAGTTAGGGAAGGACTCTGCTTCTCCGCCTCTGGCCCTGATCTAATATCTAGGCCTTGCATAGTGAATTGCTTTAAGACATGGACACAGACACATACAGATGTTCGCCGCCACTGCTTTCCTACCAGTCCCAGCCCAGGTGTGACTCCAGCTTGCACCAGAAAGCAGAAGGCGGCAAAATTCAGAGCCTCCCAGGACGGGGCCAAGTGAGGGAGAACTTCTCCCTGGCCATTCGACGGCCAGAGCGTGAGGTGGAACAGAGGCAAGGAGCGCAAGGAGCAGTGAAAGCACCCGGCTGGACCCTCTCCAAATTCAGCGCTTTCTCACAAACGTTTCGGCGACACGCAGCAAGCCCCAGACACCGCACACTGATGATATCAGGCACTACTGGATCAGGAATGGCAAGCAGCCCACTACGAGCTCAGCTGCTGCCTCAACTCCCATTCTGAGCCTCATCAAGGGATCGCGTCCGACCACCT
This sequence comes from Heloderma suspectum, assembly GCF_057233095.1. Taxonomy (NCBI): domain Eukaryota; kingdom Metazoa; phylum Chordata; class Lepidosauria; order Squamata; family Helodermatidae; genus Heloderma; species Heloderma suspectum. Next base: position 1,099,368 of record NC_139476.1, on the reverse strand, counting down.
GCACTGCCTTCCCAGAAGCGCAGCCCGCGCCCCATCATTGGTCTTCCCCTTATCAGCTTCCACAGCCAGGAAACCTCTCCTGGATGCTTGTCCACAAATGCTCCCTCCATCTCATGGGGCACAACCCCCTCCATTCCCACCCGAACAAGGAAAGGCAAGATTATTTCTGCTTCAGCCACACGGAAGCAATCCCAGAATACCCTCGAGGGGTGACTGCAAGGATGCCCGTGGAGCTGGAAGCTGCAAAGGGAATCCGCGACCAGCTGCCGTCGGATTATTTTGCAGGGGAGGAGCCGAATCAAAACAAGCATGCTTCCGGGAGAAAGAAACACTGGCACGTACAGTGCCGACTCTCTCGCCAATGCCCAAACACAGCCTCGAATTCAGAAAGGCTTCCCGATACCTTGTTTGGGATAATAAAGAATGACCCCGAGCCTAACATTTAAGAACTGACAGTAGCCCTTTCCAGCTTTGGATGCGCCTTCTTGCCCACTTAGGAATTCCGTGTCGCCCCGAAGCTTGCTAAATCTGTAAAAGTAAGGCGCAGAACAAATCCCCCTCTCCGGTGGGTATCACGGCCAGCGTTGCCGGACCAGGACCAGGGTTCACATCCTCGCTGCGTCCTGACGTTGACCGGGTGGCTCCAGGCCAGGGCCTCCCCACAACCTGGCCCGCCTTCCCAGCTTGTCCGGAGGATGAAGCACCAGGCCTTCGTCTGCACCTGCTTGGGAGGACGCGGATCAGGTTCCATAGAGGACAAAGCTCCCCGGGCCCCGTCGGCCAGCGCCCGCTTTCTGCGGCTTTTCTGCTTCCCACCCGCCCCCCCCCCCCCGGTCCGGAGCTCTGTCAAAGCCGCGACACTGATCCGCGCACATCGATTCGACTTATTTACTTGTTTGTTGCGTTTGTACCCCGCCTTTCCTCCTCTCGCAAGGAACCCGAGGCGGCTTGCGGGACCCTCCTCCTCCCCATTCCGTCCTCACCACAACAGCCCTGCCAGGTGGGCCGGGCGGAAGCGCGCGGCGGGCCCGGAGCCGCCCGGAGACCCCACGGCCGAGGGGGGGCCGGAGCCCGGCTCTCCCGGCCCCCAGGCTCCACCGCCGGCGGCCCTGCCGCGCCTCCTCGGGAGCGCGCCCCGGCGGGGCCCTCCTCGCGCGCGCGACGCGGCGGCGCGCGGCGCCCGGCCCGTTTCGGAGCGGCCGCGGCTCGGGCTGGCGCGCGCGCCCCGCCGAGGCTCGCCTGCTGCGAGGAGCGCGCGCGCCGCCAGCCGCCCGGGCGGGGCCCCGCGCCCGCCCGCCCCGAGGGCCCGGCCGCGCCCCGCCGGCGCCCGCGGGCCTCGCTGCCGGGCGCCACCCCGCCGCCCGCCCGCTCGCCCGCTCGCTCACCGGCTCTGACGGCCCCCAGCGCCGCCCCGCGCAGCCCGGGCCGGCCGCCCCCGGCGCCGAACACCGCCACCAGCGCGAGGCGGCCGGCGCCTGGGCCCCCGCCGCCGCCTCCTCCTCCTCCTCCTCCTCCGCCCGCCGCCGCCATCTTGCCGGCGCCTCAGCGTCCGTTGCGCGCCGCCGCCCGGCTTTGGGGGCCGCGCGCCGCCCGCCAATCACCGGCGGGGGCGTGGCCGCCGCGCCCCTGCGGCGCGCGCGCGCCACTGCGGGCGGCGGCCGGGCCGGGCCGGGCGCGCGCGCGCCCCCCTGGGGCCATCGGGAGGGCTGCGAGGGCGAGCGCCCCCCCCCCCCGGCAGGGCTCATCTTTCCGTTCGCGATCGACACGGGAGGCTAAGAGGGACAAGGAGCCCCTGAGCACGTGCAGAGTGCAGCGCCTCTCCCTGCGCCTTTTCCTTGCGAGTGAACTGCGTCGGGGAGGGGCGGAGAAGAGGACGCCCCTGAGCACGTGCAGAGTGCAGCGCCTCTCCCTGCGCCTTTTCCTTGCGAGTGAACTGCGTCGGGGAGGGGCGGAGAAGAGGACGCCCCTGAGCACGTGCAGAGTGCAGCGCCTCTCCCTGCGCCTTTTCCTTGCGAGTGAACTGCGTCGGGGAGGGGCGGAGAAGAGGAAGCCCCTGGGCACGGGCAGAGTGCAGCGCCTCTCTCGGCGCGTTTTCCTTGCGAGTGAACTGCGTCGGGGAGGGGCGGAGAAGAGGACGCCCCTGAGCACGTGCAGAGTGCAGCGCCTCTCCCTGCGCCTTTTCCTTGCGAGTGAACTGCGTCGGGGAGGGGCGGAGAAGAGGACGCCCCTGAGCACGTGCAGAGTGCAGCGCCTCTCCCTGCGCCTTTTCCTTGCGAGTGAACTGCGTCGGGGAGGGGCGGAGAAGAGGACGCCCCTGAGCACGTGCAGAGTGCAGCGCCTCTCCCTGCGCCTTTTCCTTGCGAGTGAACTGCGTCGGGGAGGGGCGGAGAAGAGGACGCCCCTGAGCACGTGCAGAGTGCAGCGCCTCTCCCTGCGCCTTTTCCTTGCGAGTGAACTGCGTCGGGGAGGGGCGGAGAAGAGGACGCCCCTGAGCACGTGCAGAGTGCAGCGCCTCTCCCTGCGCCTTTTCCTTGCGAGTGAACTGCGTCGGGGAGGGGCGGAGAAGAGGACGCCCCTGAGCACGTGCAGAGTGCAGCGCCTCTCCCTGCGCCTTTTCCTTGCGAGTGAACTGCGTCGGGGAGGGGCGGAGAAGAGGACGCCCCTGAGCACGTGCAGAGTGCAGCGCCTCTCCCTGCGCCTTTTCCTTGCGAGTGAACTGCGTCGGGGAGGGGCGGAGAAGAGGACGCCCCTGAGCACGTGCAGAGTGCAGCGCCTCTCCCTGCGCCTTTTCCTTGCGAGTGAACTGCGTCGGGGAGGGGCAGAGAAGAGGACGCCCCTGAGCACGTGCAGAGTGCAGCGCCTCTCCCTGCGCCTTTTCCTTGCGAGTGAACTGCGTCGGGGAGGGGCGGAGAAGAGGAAGCCCCTGAGCACGTGCAGAGTGCAGCGCCTCTCCCTGCGCCTTTTCCTTGCGAGTGAACTGCGTCGGGGAGGGGCGGAGAAGAGGAAGCCCCTGAGCACGTGCAGAGTGCAGCGCCTCTCCCTGCGCCTTTTCCTTGCGAGTGAACTGCGTCGGGGAGGGGCGGAGAAGAGGAAGCCCCTGGGCACGGGCAGAGTGCAGCGCCTCTCCCTGCGCCTTTTCCTTGCGAGTGAACTGCGTCGGGGAGGGGCGGAGAAGAGGACGCCCCTGAGCACGTGCAGAGTGCAGCGCCTCTCCCTGCGCCTTTTCCTTGCGAGTGAACTGCGTCGGGGAGGGGCGGAGAAGAGGACGCCCCTGAGCACGTGCAGAGTGCAGCGCCTCTCCCTGCGCCTTTTCCTTGCGAGTGAACTGCGTCGGGGAGGGGCGGAGAAGAGGACGCCCCTGAGCACGTGCAGAGTGCAGCGCCTCTCCCTGCGCCTTTTCCTTGCGAGTGAACTGCGTCGGGGAGGGGCGGAGAAGAGGACGCCCCTGAGCACGTGCAGAGTGCAGCGCCTCTCCCTGCGCCTTTTCCTTGCGAGTGAACTGCGTCGGGGAGGAGCTGAAAAGAAAAAGCCCCTGAGTAAGTGCAGAGTGCAGTGTGTGTGTGTGTGTGTGTGTGTTTTCCACTGAAGTTAACTGAAAGAGGGGTAGGGGCTAACAAGAACAAGCCCGCGAGCATGTGCAGAGTGCTGCATCTCTATGCATATTGTCCACTGAAGCGAACTGAAAGGGCAGAGGGCTGAAAAGAATACACCCCTGAGAGAGGGGGCATAGGCGGAGTTGGGGCGGGGTTCCCCTGAAAGAAGGCACACGCAACATTTTTCTGCAAAGTAAACTGGAGGAAGACTTTAAAAAACAGAACTACAGCATGTGCGGTGTGGCCAAAGGAGAACGGGAAAGCAAGAGAGTGCCAGGAACTATGTGCAGAATGTTTTTCCCTGAAGGAAGGCTAATAATCAAGCCTGACCTTGAGCATATGCAGAGGGTTTTCCCTAAAATACACTGAAGTACTTTCTTTTTTAAAGACGTACTCTGCCCATGCCCCAAGGGACACCCTTTTTTCATGTGCCTGTGCAGAGCAGCGTCCCTGTGCATATGCAAAATTCTTTTTCCTTGGTTCAGCGGATGGAAAGTTAAACATTACTCTAACTAAGCCTGCAGGAAGTGTAATCAAAACAGCTGCTCTTGCTTCTCTCTTTACTGCAGCCTCCGCTTCCTCTGCTGTTTCCCCAGTACTCACTTTTAGGCCTGTAAGCCTCTTGGGGCAGGGACCTTGTCTTTGTGTACTCTGTAAAGCATCACACTTATGGATGGCACCATATGAATAATAAAAGATAAGAATAAAGAGTGGGCATCCAGCCCGAGCATGTGTAAAGCATCCAAAGAGAGGTTGCCCCTGAGCATGTGCAAAGCGCTTTCTCCCTGAGTGAACTGGGGGAGGGCTAGTAACAGAAACTTCCAAAAGGACACAAAAAGATGTTCTCACCTCCCACCCCAGCACCATCAGAGGGCCCTTCTCTGCACGAAAAGGAGAGCCTTGGCAGAGAGCTGTTCCCTACAGGAATGCTAAAAGACGATGACCCGGGTCATGCCTTTCCCTGAGTAAGGCTAAAAGAGAGAGAGACAAGGTACCCCTGAGCATGCAGAGTGACTTTCCAAAAATAAACTAAAGGAATGTGAATACAGAGAATACATACAGAGTGCTTTCCCCTCTGTAGATGAAACAAATGCTGAAAAAGAAGACGTACTGGGCATGTGCAGAGTGCTTTCTGCAGGGAAGCGGACAGAGTGACAAAGTTCTCTGGGCCGTGTACAAACTGAGAAACAAAACAGGATACCAATAAAACAATGGGTTGGATGCTGACTCAGTCATGTTTAGAGAAGACCTGGGGAAAATAAATCAATGAAATAAATCAATAATGAAATAAATCAATGAAATAAATCAATGAAATAAATCAATGAAATAAAATTTCATTGATTGAAATCAATGGGGAAAATAAGTCAGGACTCCTTGAGTCTCATTTGGTGCAATGGGTTGACTCTATGACAGAGCCCGGAACGGATCCAGTGACAAAACAGCAGGTCCGATCAAAGCAGGATGAAACCAGCAGCAGCTTATGATAAAATCAGCAGCAGGGGGTAAAAAAAAATGCAAGTAAGGCTGCATAGGATTTCACCCTTGCAACCCTGTGCCTGTGCATGATTACTCAGAAGAAAGCCCATCACCACAAAGTGCAATGAAACTCGCCCCCAAGGAAGGGGCAGGGTGCCTGTGGCCATGGAGCCTGCCCCTGCCCGTGGTTGCCTGTAAACTAAGCCCCCGGTTGTGTGAAAGGACTTACTCCATAGCTCAAAATGTACCTACAGGACTAGAGCCTTAATTTTTCACATTGAATGGAGACCTGGTCAGCTTCGGGCCAGGTGTTCCCTGATCACCCTTCCTCCCTTGGGGCTATAAAGCCCTCCCTGAAGACTAGAAGTCGAGAAGTATTGGGGGGTTTAGCTCAGGAGGAAGAAGGCCCCGTCTTAGGAACAATGCTTTGGGGGGAGTTTGGGCCCTTGTTTCTCCTTTTGGGGGGGCTGCAGGCGTGTTTATGTGCCGCGGGGACCTTTTGGGAAGCAACGTTGCTGAGCTGTGAAAGCGAGAGCATGCGCTTCCTCCTGACACCCCAGCCAAAGGTCTCCTCGTCTGTGCCGCAGCTTCTGGGTAAGTTTAGAAACCACGATTTTGTTTAGGAGCTCCAGCTTAAAAACCTACCCTTGCAAGAACCCTAGAAGCAGAAAAGAGGGAAGTCGTCTGCTGTGAATCCTGCTTTAACAGAAGGTCTTTGAGGCTCAATTCCTGAACGTCTTTCCTAGGGAGCACCTTTTGTTGCTGTTGTTATCATCATCAATCATTATTATTATTATTATTATTATTATTGCATTTATATGCCACCTTAATTTCCACTTGCAAGGAACCCAAGACAGCTCATGTGGTCTCTTCCTCTCCATTTTATCCTCACAACACCCCTGTGAGGTAGGTGAGGCTGAAAGTCAGTGACTGGCCCAAAGTCACCCAGTGAGCTCCATGGCCTAGTGAGGTCTAGAACCCGGATCTCCCAGTTCCTAATCCAGCACGCTAAGTAAACATGCGCGGGGATCCTGCTATAAACCTGTCCTAGATCAAAGACCCTTCTTGGGTGATCTTTAAAACTGAAATTATAACATTGCTGCATTTCCAAATGCCCCCAATGCCATAGACTACTAGAATCTAGTGTTGCACCTATTTCACAGATGGAAATGAGGACCGACTTGCACCCAGCCCAGTTCTTCAATATCCTGGCTGGATCACTTGCTGAGTGTATCCATCTCCCACTATATTTTTTAAAATTTTAATTTAGTTTTTATTTTATTACATTTCTGTACTGCCCAATATCCAAAGGTCTCTGGGCTGCTCACAAAAAATTAAACCGATTTTAAACTCACCCTGCCTTTCACTGAAAGCACAAAGTGGTAACATCCCAATTTAGATGCAATCCTATGCATGTTCAGACAGAAAAAAGACCTCCAGTTCCCAGCTGGCTGGGGCATGCTGGAAACTAGGACTTTTTTCTGTCTGAACATGCATAGGATTGTGCCCTTAACATCCTAGGTCAGCCAAAACTATAAAGCCAATGTTTTTGTTTTGTTTAAAATACACCCCATGTTGTTATTAAATTCCCTCCTCTGCTTACACCGAAATAACTTGGAGCAAAAAACCAAGCATCCGTGTTGTGTGCATGCAGGTAACACTAGGGGGAAAACCTCAATAGTTCAAAATAGAACATCTGCGCAGCTTCGGTGTGAGAAATTGCCAGCTGGGTGGTGCTGGTATACATTTAGAATCATAGAATAGTAGGGCTGGAAGGGGCCTACAAGGCCATCAAGTCCAACCCCATGCCCAATGCAGGAATCCAAGTCAGAGCATCCTTGGCAGATGGCTGTCCAGGCTTGTCTTGAGTGCCTCCAGTGTGGGATTTCTTTCTTTTATTCATTGCCAAAATTTATACTCCACCTTTCTGGAAAATCTTCGAGCTGCATCTTAGAAGCGGCTCTGGCTGGACGAGGGGCCGACCCTTGTAAGCTCGCTGCATTCTGAGCTAGGCCAACTGTTGGTCTGACATTGTAGAAGCAGTGTTTTGGCTGGGGTTGCTGGGAATTGCAGTCCAAGACATTTGCAGGGTGCAGTGTTGGGGAACGCTGACTTAGAACATGCAGAACAGAGCAGGTGCAACTCCCTGCCGTGGCAACAATGCTGCCGCTTTAGACACTGAAACTGCTGAGTTGGCTGAATTTATTTAGCATGAAACAGATTGTGGGGTGGGAGGGAAGACTAGTAAATGTTGACGCCAGCAGTGCTGTTCCGGGGGCTCTTTCTTCCTCCTCCGCTTACCATGCAAGATAACTATACCTTGCACTGTGACAGCCTCCTTTGCTTGCTCTTGAATGTTTGCAAACTAAAATGCGTGGTACGTCTCGCTCCGGTAAAAACTATTTTTAAAAGCCGTTGACAAGCGCAGCTCGTTGCAAGCGGAAAAACATGTGGTGTGGAGTGGTCCTAAGATGTGTCTGCTCAGAAATAAGTCCCACTGAGTTCAGCGAGGCTTACCCACAGGTATGTGGATGAAAGATGGCAGCTAAAACATAAGGACTAGGAACCAGGGGTTTTTTAAGCCGCTCAGAAGCCCAAGGGGCTGCTGGTTCATGTGAAAGCTCCCTTGAATCTCTGCTCCATGGCTATGCCCAGCGACTCAGTTTTAGTGTGAGGCTTGGGTAGTTGTCCCCTCCCTTAAAAATGGCCTCTTAGGACCACTGTTTCCCCCTCCGGGTTTTGGGTTGGGCTGGCTGAATTATTTAGGGCAGGGTGGAGAATCTCAGCGCCGGTGGCCGAATCCAGCCAGGAGGCCATGCTGCCTTTGCCTGGCCACCCAACCCCCACCCCCAATCATTTGTGGCTTCCCGGCTTTTGCGTAGTTTTCTCCCCACTCTAAAAGGTTGAAATGCCTCCCCTGGGGCTTAGCTGTAAGATCAAACAGGTGGACACGTCTGGCTCCACCCCTTTTGGCCACGCCCACCCCGGGATGCGGCCCCCAAGAACTCCTCCGAAATTGAAGCTGCCATCCGGCTGAAGGAAGAACCCCCATGGGGTCCTCCGATGAAGCCAACTGGTGGGAGGTTATGGACAGACAAAAGGCAGGACGTCTTCACCGAGCACGGAGTCAGGTGATGGAACTGGCCACCACAAGATACAGTGATGGCCACCACTTGGGATGGCTTTAAAAGGGGGTTAGATAAATTCCTGGAGGAGAAAGCCATCCATGGCTACTAGACCTGATGCCTCTATGCTGCCGCCAGGATCAGAGGCAGTGTGCCTGTGTATGCTGGGGAACATGGGCGGGAGGGTGGAGTTGTGCTCATGCCCTGCTTGTGGGTCCCTGGTCGACAGCTGGTTGGCCACTGTCTGGACAGAGTGCTGGACTAGGTGGGCCCTGGATCTGATCCAGCAGGGCTCTTCTGATGTTCCCCTCTCCTGTTTTAGGGCTTCCCACCCACTGTAAGTTGAACATGAAAACAAAGGGAGCCATGTTAAAAGTCCCCAGAAGCTTCCAAACTCCACAGACAGGCAGTGCTCTTTATTCTTAGAACGAACCGAAGTGTGGCAGAACAGCAAGCAAAACCTCCTGAGTTCTCCAGGGAGACATTCAGCAAAGCGGGGTTGTGGGAGAGGCCCCCGGGGAAGAGAAAAAGCTGGTATATAGAATTCAGCAGAGGGATAAGTCTGAGCACGATGGCCTAGTTGACGGAGCTGCTGTTTCCTTCCTTGCCCGGCCCCCAAGATCCTGAAGGCAGGCCCCATCTTCTGAAGAATGACTCTGTCTGTGGGACATCGGTGGCTCCAAATCTCAACGGTTCCCTGACTGTGAAGGTGGCTCTTCCCGGATGCTACATCCAAGAGCAAGTAAGACCTCCGCTCACTCCCCGCCTCTGTTCCTGGAGGAAGCCCGTAGCCATCAGGACTAGTAGCATGCCTAGTTCTCTTGTCCAAATCCCTGCAAAGTAGGTCAGACGGTGGGGTAGGTGGGGATCTGAACCTGGGTCTCCCCAACTTTTTGTCCAAAACACTACAATGAAGCAGATGACCCAGCCCAGGGCTCTTTTAAGATCCTGGAATTAGCCATGTGGACAAAGCAGGTCTTTTGACAGTTCTGTCCCTCCAGCACTGGCTGAAATCTCATGTGCCCTTCTGGAGCCTTTCCTCCCCCCTCCCTCCCAATCCCCTTCCCTTTTGTGTCCTGGGTTTTCGATTATAAGCCCACTGCAGGGACCATCTTATTTCTTCAGCCACTCTGGGAGCTTTTTTGGCTGGAGGGTGGGATAAAAGGCTGAAGACTTCTCTTCTAGACCATAGACGGGGGGATGCTGGGGGTTGTAGTCCAACATGTCTGGAGGGCCACAACCCAAGGTAGGTTATAAATCCATACAAGATGAACATTGACATTAGTTCCTCTTCCGCCTAGGGTGGGAACTACCAGACCACAATCCAGATCGAAGGCCTCGGAGCCGATGGACAGATGACCTCCCTTAAAGAGGAACTGAGGTGCCCAGAACCACTTCTAGGTACGGCCAAAGCGCTTCGCTGCTTTCCTCTTTGGCTTGCTTCCATCTTCCTCGGAAGCTCCTTCTCCCATGTCTGGTTGAGGTCCAGGGCATGGGTGCGTGGGGCAGAGCTTTCTCCGTGGTGGCACCCACTCCGTGGGATTTCATTGCGACAGTTGGTTCCCTGCCTCCAGATGACAGGTCCTGATGCTGTAAGGCGTAACGCCGTTCACCCAGTTGGTAATTGTGTGAATGGGGGTGTCTGAGTATATGGCAGAGGGGTGTGTGTGTGTGTGTGTGTGTGTACGCACGCGTGCGCAGGGCAGCTTTCAATCCAGATCAGGATGCTGTGCTAGGGGGGCTTTAACCTTTGCCCCCTGCAGTGGTCCTGGTCTTGCCCCCTGTTCTGCTCTCTGAGTTGGTTTTAACTTGCTTTCTCTGGTGATTAACAGCGATATTTATTTATATGTGTGTTTGTATATATGTATTTATATTTAGATAGAGAGACAGACAGTGTTACAAAAGACGCAAAAAGTAAGCAAGCAAGTCTGTGAAATATAATTTTATTTTTATAATATTTTATATAAAATATAACCTGGCCAGTAGAAACTGTTTTGTCAGCATTTCACCAAATAAAAGTGCATCCGTTAAAAGCTATTTAGGTGAGGTTTTAAAGACTTTTCTGAATGGAGTGGCGGAGGGGGTCACCTGTCCATCAGGCAGCAGGGAGTTTCACAGAGTTGGGGCCACTTCTGAAAAGTCTCTGCTCCAAGGGATGGACGGCTTCATAGAGATGCTTGCGGTCCTTCAAAGGCCACAGCCCCAAGTGATGTTTTGAGCTTTAACAGTCAGAGATTCTTTGAGTCTGAATGATATGTTTTGAAGCGGTTCTTATTAGGTACTTTGAGGGTTTGCATGGATAGAAAAGATGGCAGGGAGGGGGGCATGCTTTGATCAGATGTACGGCAGGGGGGAGGACCTGGATTCAGTTTCGGGGTTGCATTGCAGTGTTGAGCAGGAATGTATTTATAGTTTTATCTCATTTATTATGCAGGACAAAGGGGGTGTGGCCAAAGGCAAAAGGGATGTGGCCAAAATACAAAAACAAAACCCAGCGTATTTTAGCTTCAAGCTCTCGCTGCCAGCATCCAAGCTTTCGGAAAGGCACTTCAGCCATTTCGAATGGGGAGGGGAACCTCACAAAAGCCAGGGAACCCCCCAAAATGACTGGTGATTGGGGGACAGGGGGTGTGGCCCCCTGGGGGACAGCTGGATTGTGACCACAGAAGGGCTGGAACTGGCCCCAGACCGGAGGTTCCCATAGCAGAGAAACAGGTGGTTGCGCAGGGCATCGCTTGTTATAATTCTGCCGCTCCGGCTGCTGCCAAGGGCGGTGTGTGTGTGTGTGTGTAAGTAAGTGGCAGTGGCAGTGGCAGTGGCCCAGCTCCTGCAACTGCAGTGAGGGGGATCTGAGATCACAAAGGGGCTGAGTGTGCCAGCTGGGAAGCCATGGCCTCTTTCACATAAGCAGCTCACCTGCAGTCCTACCTCCAGCCAAGGGTGGGGTGGGGAAACATTGGTGCTGCCTTGCTATGCCCCGCTTGCATGTCTTGGCACTTCTCCTGGTGGTCCCCTGCCTGCCTGGGTCTCTTGCCTTTGCCACCAAGATGGGATACGTCGGGAACTGGGGGAAGCAGAAGGATTGGCAGGGCTTTCTTTGGGGTACGTAGCAGGCCCATGGGTCGCTTGCAGGAATCCATGGTCCTTGGAGGGATGGGAGCCCATCAATGGGGCGGCTCAAGTGCTTAGTCCTCAGTGTCTGATCATGACTCTCACCTGAGGCCTCCGTTAAGGGCTGAGGAGCAGCTTGAGGTTTGGAGGCCAGGGGGAGGGAGGGGGCAACAAATTCATTCCCCAGTTCATAAACTCAGATTAGGCTTAAAGTCTCTAAGCATTCCTGCCTCCTCCACTTCATGTGCATGAAAGTAAATCTGTTTTTTCATTCATTTCATTTATTACATTTCTATATTGCCCAATAGCCAAAGCTCTCTGGGTGGTTTACAAAGATTAAAAACCTTAAGAAATACGATACTGTGTATAATATAAAAACAGTTTAGCTACAAACATATAAACAGACAGCATACACATATACAGACATATCCAATTAACCTGATTTTTTTAAAAAAATGTAGAAATACACCTTTTTTTTTTTTTGCATGTGTATTGTGCTCGAAACTGAAGAAGACTTATTATAACAGGCTTCTTGTCTTTAATTTTATTTTTATTTGCAATACCAGCTTGCCTCTCAGCACAGAAATTCTGATGCATAACGCTTAGTTCTAATGTGTTAACAACCTGCTGTTTGTTTGGGCTTTGCTTTTTAAGTGTTGTAGTAACAGCTTTCCCCAACCTGGACCTTTCCAAATGTAAGACTACAATTCCCAGCATCCCCATCCAGCATGCTGAGAGTTGTAGTCCAGTGCATCTGGAGGGGTCCAGTTTGAAGAAAGCCTTGGACGTTGGAAGCCATGAACATTTTTATTACTGTGCACTGCGCTGAGATAGCAATATTATTTCCCACTTAAAATTTCACTTCCAAGCATGCTGTTGCTGTTGTTTTGGTTTCAGATTGGGGCATCAGATGGACTTGGGAAGCCCCCCACAATTTGACCCCTGGTGAGGGAACCTTGGCTGACAAAATCCTGCCTTCTCTAGATCTCTCCTAAAAGTGGGCAGAGTTAAGATCCTATTTCTCTTGTCTTGTGTCTCCTGCATGGCTTGGGATGAGGGGGCCAAGGTCTCAAAGGGGAAGTGCCAGATTTTGGGGGCCTTTGGGTAAGAGGTCTTCCGTGGGTACCCCTTTCTGAGTGGATCCACCTCCTTGTCGCTGTTATGATGGTCTGTTTTGCTTATTCTCTGGGTTTGATTCCCACTGCCGCCCAGCAATGCAAACCCCTGTGCCCATGCAGCTCAGGTCTTGCCAAGCGGTGACCGCGCAGCTCAGGTCTAGCAAAGCTGACTTGAACCAGCCCCAAGCTCTGACTGGCGAGAACGGAGGCAGGCCCGTGCTGTGGCTAGGAGAAACCTCTCCTTCTAAAAGCCCATGTGTGTGCACACACGCGGGTGTCTGGGGGCATTGTTGGAATCCACCTTGGTGCTGGCGGTTGGGTGCCTGGTGTGGCAGCCAGCCAGTTGGAACCATAGAATAGTAGGGTTGGAAGGGGCCCACAAGGCCATCGAGTCCAACCCCCTGCTCAGTCCAAGTCAGAGCATCCCTGACAGGTGGCTGTCCTGCCTCGTCTTGAACGCCTCCATGAGGGAGAGCCCACCACCTCCCCAGGTCATGGGTTCCACTGGCGGCTCGCTCTGCGGCATGCGATTGCAAAATGCAAACGGCCACAACCGAAACGGGTTGCAGGCGGTGGGATTGTAAAACGATGACTTTTTGGAATAAGCCATTAAAACTTGCGCAACTAACAACTTAAATCCAGTACCTGCCACCCTTCCCGGCGCAGTGGAAATGGCCAAGCCAGAACAGGGCACAAACTCCGTGAATGCAGCTAGCACTAGGGTGGGGAACCGTCTTCTTTCCCCTGGCTGCCGATCCCTTGGTGGCTTCCTGGCATTTGCGCAGGCTTTCCCCCCAAAATTGGCATGCCTTTCCGAAGCCTCACGCAACTAGCGGCGAGAGCTTTAAGCGCAAATATGGTGGCATTTTGCCCCTCCCACTCACCTGTGTCCCTGCCCACTTTGCCCCCCCCCAAATGTGGCCCCCAGGGGCTTCTCTGAAATGGAATTTGGCCCTCAGGCTGAAAGGTTCCCTGCCCCTGAACTAGCCGGTCTAGTCTTCCCAGTGTAAACCGCCCCTGGACAGGGTCTGGACAGCATCAGGGCCAAGTTGTGCAAGGAAGGGGGCCTTCCTATGCTGCAGACCCAGTTTAAATTGCCTGCCCTCCAGACTGCTTGCCTCCAAGGTACCTGCCAAACGTGAGAGATTGCTGTCTGTTGACTCGAGAGGCTTGAGCAGTTCAGTCCAATCTTTTCGTTTTTGTTTTAATTAATTACATTTTTATACCACCCAATAGCTGAAGCTCTCTAGGCGCGTCCTACAGTCTAAACTGTGCAATATAATAGCATGACACAATGCAACTTTTAAAAGTATAAAATGACAGTATTCTTTGACTGCCAGCTGCTTCTCGAAGTCCATCGAGGGGAGACACCCAGGATTGAACCTGGGGCCTTTTGCATGCAAACCAGGTATTCTATCACTTGCGTCCTTCCTAAAAAAAAAAAGTAAGATTCCAGTCATAGAATCATAGAACAGTAGGGTTGGAAAGGCCTACAAGGCCATCGAGTCCAACCCCCTGCTCAATGCAGGAATCCAAGTCAGAGCATCCCTGACAGATGGCTGTCCAGCCTCGTCTTGAACGCCGCCAGTGTGGGAGAGCCCCCCACCTCCCTAGGGAATTGGTTCCATTGTCATATTGGTTCCGTTGTCGTATTGCTCTATCAGCCAGGAAGTTTTTCCTGATGTTCAGCCAGAATCTGGCTTCCTGTAACTTGAGCCCACGATTCCGTGTCCTGCACTCTGGGATGATGGAGAAGAGATCCTGGCCTTCCTCTCTGTGGCAACCTTTCAAGTACTTGAAGAGCGCTATCCTATCTCCCCTCAGTCTTCTCCAGGCTAAACATGCCCAGTTCTTTCAGTCTCTCTTCATAGGGCTTTGTTTCCAGTCCCCTGATCATCTTCGTTGCCCTCCTCTGAACCCTCCCCAGCTTGTCTGAATCCTTCTTCAAGTGTGGTGCCCAGAACTGGACACAGTACTCCTGAGGAGGCATAACCAGTGCTGAGTAGAGGGGAACTAGCACTTCCCGGGATTTGGAAGCTATGCTTCTATGAATGCAGCCCAAAATGGCATTTGCCTTTTTTGCAGCCACATCCCATTGTTGGCTCATATTCAGCTTGTGATCTACCACAATTCCAAGATCTTTCTCGCTTGCAGTGTTGTTGAGCCACGTATCCCCCATCTTGTAACTGTGCATTTGGTTTCTTTGTCCTAGGTGCAGAACTTGGCATTTGTCCCTATTAAATGTCATTCTGTTGTTTTCTACCCAGTGCTCCAGTCTATCCAGATCACTCTGAATTTTGTTTCTGTCTTCCAAAGTATTAGCTATCCCGCCCAATTTTGTGTCATCTGCAAATTTGATCAGCATTCCCTGCACCTCCTCCTCCAAGTCATTAATACAAATGTGGAAGAGCACTGGGCCCAGGACTGAGCCCTGCGGTTCCCCACTCGTTACCTCTCCCCAATTTGAGAAGGTCCCATTGAGAAGCACTCTTTGAGTCCGATTCTGTAGCCAACTGTGGATCCACCGGATCGTTGTTTCATCTAGCCCACTTTGAGCTCGTTTGCTCATCAGGAGATCATGGGGCACTTTGTCGAAAGCTTTGCTGAAGTCGAGGTATATGATGTCTACAGCATTCCCACAGTCTACAAGGGAGGTTACTTGATCAAAAAATGAGATCAGATTCGTCTGGCAGGACTTGTTTTTGACAAATCCATGTTGGCTTCGAGTAATCATGGCATTGTTGTCAAGGTGCTTCCAGATGGATTGCTTTATCATCTGCTCCAGAATTTTCCCAGGGATTGATGTCAGACTGAGTGGTCTGTAGTTCCCAGGTTCCGCCTTTTTACCCTTTTTGAAGAGAGGGACAACGTTAGCCCTCCTCCAGTCATCTGGCACTTCCCCCGTCCTCCATGATTTCTCAAAGAGAATAGACAGCGGTTCTGAGAGTTCTGCTGCCAGTTCCTTTCTTACTCTAGGATGCAGTTCATCTGGCCCTGGAGATCTGAACTCATTCAAAGTAATTAGGTGTTCCTGTTGTTGTTGTTCAGTCGTTCAGTCGTGTCCGACTCTTCGTGACCCCATGGACCACAGCACGCCAGGCCTTCCTGTCCTGCGCTCTCTCCCGGAGCGTGCTCAAGTTCATATTCATTGCATCCGTGATGCTATCTAGCCATCTCATCCTCTGCCGTCCCCTTCTCCTTTTGCCTTCAGTCTTTCCCAGCATCAGGGTCTTTTCCAGGGAGTTTTCTCTTCGCATTAGGTGGCCAAAATATTGGAGCTTCAGCTTCAGTCTCTGTCCTTCCAATGAGCACTCAGGGTTGATTTCCTTTAGGATGGACTGATTTGACCTCCTTGCAGTGCAGGGGACTCGTAAGAGTCTTCTCCAGCACCACAGTTCGAAAGCATCAATTCTTCGGCGCTCAGCCTTCCTTATAGTCCAGCTCTCACAGCCATACATTACTACTGGGAAAACCATAGCTTTGATTAGACGGACCTTTGTCAGCAAGGTGATGTCTCTGCTTCTTACTATGCTGTCTAGGTTGGCCATAGCTTTCCTCCCAAGGAGCAAGCGTCTTTTAATTTCATGGCTACAGTCACCGTCTGCGGTGATCTTGGAGCCCAAGAAAGTAAAATCTGTCACTGCTTCCATTTCTTCCCCTTCTATATGCCAGGAAGTGATAGGGCCAGATGACATGATCTTAGTTTTTTTAATGTTGAGTTTCAAACCAGCTTTTGCACTCTCCTCTTTCACCCTCAACAAGAGGCTCTTGAGATCCTCTTCGCTTTCTGCCATTAGGGTGGTATCGTCTGCATATCGGAGGTTGTTGATGTGTTCCTGACCATATGCCTATCGATCTCAAGCTGCAATCCTGCCCCTTCAGCCTGTACTTCGCCTTTGCCAGGGGGGTCATAGACCCTCTTTTGGGAGAAGACTGAGCCAAAGTAGGAATTGAGCACCTCCGCCTTTTCTTTGTCCTCTGTTATCGTTTTGCCTTCCTTATTTAATAGCTTGACAACCATTTCTTTCCTCTGCCTTTTACTATGCACGTAGCTGAAGAAAGCCTTTTTGTTGCTTTTAGCATCCCTTGCTAACCTCAGCTCGTTCTCAGCTTTAGCCTTCCTGACACCATCCCTGCAATTCTGTGCTACCTGCCTGTACTCTTCCTTTGTTTCTTGGCCTTCTTTCTACTTCCTATATGTGTCCTTTTTTGTTTTCAGGTCATCCATAAGCTTTTTGTGAAGCCACATTGGCTTCTTCTGTTGTCTTCCACCTTTTCTTCTTGTTGGAATGGTTTGTGATTGTACCTTGAGAATTTCCTTTTTTAAAAGCTCCCACCCATCTTGGACTCCTTTTCTTGTTAGCGTCGCTTGCCATGGGACCTTACTGATCATTGTTCTGAGTTTAAAATCAGCTTTCCTAAAATCCAGGGTACGGGTTTGACTACACTCGGCTTTTGCTTCCCTTAGAACCAAGAACTCAAGTACAACATGGTTGCTGTCCCCCAGAGTTCCTGTAACTGCTACTTTATCCACTAAGCCATCTCTGTGTCAAGGGCTCCTTGGAGGGCTCTCTCAGTCTAATCCAGTAGCCAAGTCCAGACGCAGACAAAGGGATTCTTTTCAAAGCTTTATTCTTCTTTTACAACTTACAACTCTACAAGTAGCAACTAGATCTGAGCAGCAGCATCCTTATGCCCTAAGTTGGAACAGTTGGTCTCCGTTTGAAAGGCAATTACTGGCAGAACCCCTGAATATAAGGACTAGGGAGAATCCCTCCCCTTTTCCCTTGGATCCTCTGGGCGCAACCGTTCTTTGAGCGCCAACTGGGCGCTACGCCTCCTTTCCGCGCTCTCCATTTGGCGCCGCTCTCTGCGTCTGCGCCGCGCATCCAACCAGTCTGCTATCGGTGCTGGGTCACTCCCTGGACTGCTTTCTAATCTAGGATGTTGGTGGGAAGAATCTCTGTCAGCTGCGGGCCCTGGGAAAAAGGGGCGCGCTCCTCTCCCAGGAGCGACTGCTCTTCCTCCGAATCAGAACTACTCTGGGATTCTATGGGCTCAGTGTCCACCCTGACACTCTGTTGGTTAGGATCAAGTCAAGGATAGCCGATCCTCTAGTTCCTTCCTCTACTTTCTGTAGGAGGAAGTTATCTACCACACAAGTCAGGAATTTCCTGCAGGGGCCATGTTTTGCAGAAATTGTTTCCCAACAAATATCGGGGAAATTGAAGTCCCCCATTACTACTACATCATGCTTCCTTAAAACATTGGCTATTTGCTTTTCAAAAGTTTCATCCTCATCTTCTCCTTGGTTGGGTGGCCAGTAGTAGACTCCGACCACCAGGTTCCTTTTATTCTTTGCTCCATTTATTTTGATCCAGATGCTCTCGATGGGGCTACCAAGCTCATCCTCCTGCATTTCTGTGCAGAGATATGTATTTTTCACCTACGTCCATTGTTACCCCCAACATTACATCTCCCTGCCCCGTAGGATTCAGTTTAAAGCCCTCCTGATGAAGTTCTTCATGCTGTGGCCAAACACATTCTTCCCAGCCTTTGTGAGGTGCAACCCATCCCTTGCCAACAGCCCATCTTCCAGGAAGTATAGCCCGTGGTCCCAGAATCCAAATCTCTCTCATCAGCACCACCTTCATAGCCAGTCATTCACCCGGAGTATTTTTCGTTCCCTTTCTATCCCTCTTCTAACTACTGGAAGGATGGATGAGAAAACTATCTGGGCCCCGAAGTTCTTGAGTTTCCTTCCCAAAGCTTCAAAGTCTGACGTGATTTCTTCGTAGCTCCGCTTGGCGGTATCATTTGTTCCCACATGGATGAGAAGAAAGGGATACCTGTCAGTGGGCTTTATGAGCGCAGGCAACCTTTCAGTCACATCTCCAATCTGTCCTCCTGGGAGACAACAGACCTGGCGAGTCCACGGGTCTTCGCGACATACTTGGGTCTCGATCCCACGCAGCAAGGAGTCTCCCGCTACTACCACTCTTCTCTTCTTGTTGTTGTAGGCCTGGGTTTCATCGCCTCTGTTTGACTGACCTTCAGCCTCTTGCTCACTCTCATGCAGGTTCCCCTGTGATTCTTCCTCTGCAGGCTGCCCTCCAGTCTCATCCGCAAGTACCTGGAATCGGTTCCACAGCTCCACTGCTTCCACTGGTGCAGAGTGGCATCTAGTTCTTCTCCTCCTAACTGTCACCCTTTTCCAAGGAGTATCCTCTACTCCATTTTTCCTCCCCTCAGCATTTCCCACTTCTGCCTCCTCTTGCTGTTGCTCTTCAAGCTTCTGGTCTTCCCTTTGCTTCTGTAGTTCTCCCATTCTGTCCAAGAACACTTCGTGTTCTCTTATTCCCCGGCGGGTCGACAGTCGCCGCTCCAGTCCACTTACTTTTTCTTCCAGCAGCGTGATCAACTTGCGCTTGTTGCAGGTGTAGGCCATGTTGTTCTCAGGCAAGAAAACAAACATTGCACACACCTTGCAGGTCACCACCGCTGGAGAGTCCTGTCCTTCCATAGCCTCATTTCCCTTTTTGTGTCTAGCTTTGTGATTGTTCTAGACTGGCCTGTGCCTGCTCCTCTACTCAGTAGAGGTTAAAAGCAGAGTCCCACTGGTGTGGAAGTATGTGTTACAAGACAAATAAATGGAAAAAAGTTAGTTAAAAAATAAAATAAAAAATGGAAAAAAAATGTTAGGGACCTCCCCTGCTGAACTCCCCTGGCCAACTCCTGTTTGCTCCCCGTTTGCTCGCTCTGGTCGCTCGCTCTCTGGGAGCTTGCTTGCTTCTGTAGTGCCTGGACCAGCTGGAGCAGCTTCCTCTGCTCTGCTCTGCTCTGCTCAGCTGGGAGGTGGGAAACATGCTGAATCTTCCTGCCCACTCAGCTGCTGGGAGTACTCAGGCCACATCCCTCCAATTCAGTTGGAGCTCTCAGAAGCACCTGGTGAGCTCACAGCCTCTCAGAAGGAGAAAGGGCAGCCCCCTGGGCTTCCTGCAGCCCACTAACCTCTTTGCCTCTGTCTCCTTTGTCTCTTCTACCACTGCAACTCCCCTGGCCAAGCCCTGTTTGGTCCCCCTGGCTCGCTCTGGTCGCTCGCTCTCTGGGAGCTTTCTTGCTTCTGTAGTCCCTGGACCAGCTGGAGCAGCTTCCTCTGCTCTGCTCTGCTCAGCTGAGAGGCAGGAAACAGCCCTCACGGTTCTGAATGAAAGGCTGCTTTAAATAGAAACATAGGTCATTTGGGTTATACTGTGTCAGGACACTGGTCCATCCAACTCAACTCATATTTGGGCCTACCACTCCCATCAGCCCTAGCCAGCATAACCAATGGGGAGGGATGATGGGAGTTGTAAGCCCAAACACCTGGAGGGCCTCAAGTTCCCCATTCCTTTTGTTCCTGAGCAGCCAAAGTGCACAAGCAGCAACATAGCAAGGGTGCCTCCTTCCCTGCCACTTCACCACTTGTGCAAAGGCTGCCTTCCTCATTGGCTGGGCTGTCTTGCCTGGCAGACTGCCTGTTATGGGCCTCTGAGCACGATGCTGACTCCCTGCAAAAACAGACCCACTTTGGGGGCGTGAATCTTGCATCTTTGTCTTCTCCAGCCCTGGATGCCCCCAGCTCCAGCTTGTGCGCGGCCATCTCGACCCCAGACAGACTGCTGTGCGGCACCCATCAAGTCAGTGAAGAGGAGTGTGCTGGGCTTGGGTGCTGCTACAACCCCAGGGACCGGATGGCCCCCTGTTACTACGCCAACAAAGGTGAGTCGAGGAGCCTGGTGAACCTGAGGCTGGTGGGGGTAGGACTTACAGATCCACTCAGGGTGGGGGGTGGGAAGGATTGGACCTTCTAGTAAAGCAACCCCAATCTCAGATCTGTTGATTGGCTCCTGTGCAGCGCAGGAGTGGAGATGCGTGAATGCGGAACATCGTGGTCCTTGTATGACCAAAGCAGAACTTCAAGCCAGCACCCAAATCCAGCCCACTTGGGCTCCCAGCCTAGCCCTTTCATAGAATCATGGAACAGTAGGGTTGGAAGGGGCCTATAAGACCATCGAGTCCAACCCCCTGCTCAGTGCAGGAATCTAGAATTCTCCAGAGGGCCACCCCCACTCCCACATCAACAATCATGTGTTGGTTTCCCAGCTTTTATGCAGTTTTTCCCCATTCCGAAAGGTTGAAATGGCTCTCCAAAGGCTGCGTTCCGGGCAGGAAGACCTTGAAGCTCCAATATGCAGGCAGTTTTTGGCTTTTGGGCCCCGCCCTCTTTGTCTTTGGCGCCACCCAGCCCTGCAGTGCGGTCCCTGAGAGCTTCTCTGGAGTGGAACCCGTCCCTTGGGCTGAAAGAGATTTGAAGCCCCCGTCTTTGCCCCCTTCCTTTGCCAACAGTGACAGCCCACTGCACCCCAGACGGCCAGTTCTCCATTGCCGTCTCCAGGAACGTGGTTCTTCCCCCTCTCGATTTGGATTCGGTGCGCCTGCTGAGCAGTCTCGGGGGCCGGTGTGCCCCCCGGACCAAGAACAACATGTTTATCCTCTTCCAGTTTCCTCTGTCTGCGTGCGGGACGTCCTTCAAGGTAACGAGGGCGTTGAGACCTGCCTTCAGCTCTCCCCAAAGCCCTTCTGCGCATCAGCATTAAAACATCTGGTGTGGTCTTCTGAAAGATTTTGATTAGAGATGCCAGGTGTGAGCTTAAAGGCACAATCCTAGGCATGTTTAGACCGACAAAAGTCCTACAACACCCAGCATTCCCCAGCCAGCCATGGGGAATGCTGGGAGTTGCAGGACTTCTCTTCTGACCGGGGAGTGCTGGGAGTTGCAGGACTTCTCTTCTGACCGGGGAGTGCTGGGGGTTGCAGGACTTCTCTTCTGACCGGGGAGAGCTGGGGGTTGCAGGACTTTTTTTTCCTGACTAAACATGCATAGGACTGCGGCCTAAAAAGAGCTCCCCTCCAGAAATTTTGGACTTCAGTTCCCATAATCCCTGATCCCTGGCTAGTGCTGATGGGAGTTGTAGTTCTGGAGGGCACCAAGTTGAGGAAGCCTGTTCTAGATCCTGGAACTCCCTTAAAAAATACACTTTTTTCCTGTAATTTCAAGTAAACGCTACTTTTTTCATATTTTTTTTTAATTAATACCCACACATTACAGTAGCTCAGTTAAAATAGTCCACAGGTGTTTGCCAAAATCTAAATGGTACAGAATGTGGTTTGGTTTTTAGATGATCTAATTGCTGCCTCTGCAAACTGAAAGTTTAAGGAAATATTGTTTCTGTTCAGGAAGCTGGAAGCCAGCAGATCTATGAGAACGAACTGTTGGCGGATGGAGAGCTCCTTGTATCCAGATCAGGGTCCATCACCCGGGACAGCGACTTCAGGTGACAAGTGCAGAGAGACGGTTCAGGCCCAGGGAGGGATTGAAGATGCAGGAGGAGAAGGAAGAGAAGCGAGGCAGAGAGATGGCAAGGCCCCCACGCACGCACACACACACACACGCACGCACACACACACCCATGTGGGTCTCCTTGGGTCTGGGCCAGTGCAGCTGCCATACAAATCTGAAAAGCTTGCACACCACTGATCAAGAAGACTGAAGGCACAGAACCCCATGATTTATTGTCGGACGTTCTTAGCCTGTAGCCCGCTACAGTCATCCCCTGGACAACATGGCCACTTGAACTCCACTGTTGAAAGGACGATCAACGGTGGAGTCAAAAGTGGCCATCTTGTCTGGAGCTGGATGGATGACGGGATTTGTAGTCCAACACAGTCTGGAGAGCATCAGCTTGGGGAAAGCCTTTTCCCTCCTGTGGCAGTGAGTTCCGCAGGTTAACTCATGTGCCCAGCAAAGAAGCACTTTCATTTGTACATAGGTCAGGCGTGGGGGTTGTGTTGAGATTGCAATACCCATCAACCCCAGGAGCTGGGGTGATGGGAGATGGAGTCCCAACACATCTGCAGTGCACCAGGTTGGGGAAAGCACTTCTACAAGGATATTCAAGGAAGGCAGGAGTCGGGGGGTCCTCCAACCTCGTTCCCTGTCTCCGTCAGGTTGACCGTCCGCTGCAGTTACTCCGTGGAGGATTCGCTCCCTGTTGCTGTCCTGGTGGCCACTCTCCCTCCGCCAGCTGCCATTGCTCAGCAAGGGCCCCTCACCTTGGAGATGAGGATCGCTCAAGGTGAGTGATCTTGGGGCAGGGGAGCAACCAGGCCAACAAATCTTCCTTAGGCGACTGGAGGAAGCTCAGAGGGGGTGGCAGGGAAGCATCAGGATAAGAGACATCTGGTTCTAGCTCTCCTGAAGCGGCTCACAATTGGTCGGCGAAAAAGACACGGAACACGAGGAAAAGGGGATGGGGAGGGAAGAGAAAAGAAAAGAAATAGTCTCTTGGCAGGGCTGGTGGAACGGCCCTGCTTTCTTTCTTTCATTTATTTATTTATTAAATTTATTAATTGCCCATCTGGCTGGTCACCCAGCCGCTCTGGGCGATGTACAACAACAAAACAGTTAAAACAATAAAATTCTACATTAAAAACTTCATAAAAAATACCCTAGCCCACCCCAAATGCCTGCCTGAACAACCACGTTTTTAATGGGCGGCGGAAGCTCATTAAAGAGGGGGCATGGCGGAGTTCCCTAGGGAGGGAGTTCCACAGAGTGGGGGCCACCACAGAGAAGGCCCTCTCCCTCGTCCCCACTAGTCTAGCTGACCTGGCTGATGGGACAGAGAGAACGCCATCCGAGGCTGATCTTGTTAAGCGGCCAGTCTGGTGTTGCTGGAGGCGCTCCTTGAGATAGGCTGGGCCGGAACCATATAGGGTTTAAAGGTCAAAACCAACACCTTGAATTTGGCCCGGAAAACAACTGGTAACCAGTGCAACTCCTTCAGCACTGGAGTGATGTGATCTCGCCGGCGGCTGCCTTTAATCAGGTGAGCCGCCGCGTTCTGTACCAGCTGCAGCTTCCGAACCGTCTTCAAGGGTACCCCCATGTAGAGCACATTACAGTCGTCTAGACGAGAGGAGACCAGGGCATGTACTACCGATGGGAGCAGATGGTCAGGAAGGCAGGGGCGCAGCCGCCGTATCAGATGGAGTTGGTACAGCGCTGTACCATCTCCCTCCACCATGGGGGATGCTGGGAATTGTAGTTCAACCCATCTGAAGGGCACCAGGGTGGGGAAATCTGGATTAAGTGATGCCAGCTGAACTACCCAGGCTGAACGAGATGCTGCTGTTCCAGGTGCTGGACTTGTGAGTGGGTCAGAATCCGACCTCCGTCCTTCTTCCCTGCTCATAATGGGCCCTTTCCTCTCCCACAGATGAGACGTATTCGTCCTACTTCGCTGACTCGGACTATCCAGTGGTGAAGGTTCTCCGTGACCCAGTCCACGTCGAAGTCCACATCCTTGGGAGGAGTGACCCGGCCCTCGTTCTGGTCCTGCACGAATGCTGGGCTACCCCAAGCACCAACCCGCTGCAGAAGCCGGACTGGCTGCTGCTGGAGGCGGGGTCAGTATGGGCTGGATGGCAGGCTGAAGTGTGAGATTTGCCAGACGGTTCCACCTCTTCCCCCGATCACTGATCTTTTGGGGTTCTTCCCAGCTTTGCTGCTGCCCCCGCCCGCCGAAAGGTTGAAATGCTTCTCCTGAAGTTTAGTTTCTGGCAGGAAGACCTTCAAGCTAAAATACAGGAATGCAGCCCCACCACCACCGCCCGAAAGCTTCTCTAAAATTGAATTTGCCCCCTGGGTTGAAAGAACATCCCATCCCAGCTCTAGAAGCAATAACGATGGTTGAGAACAGCCTCGGTCCTGAATTTGGTCCACACCAAAAGCTGACTTCGAATCCCGTTTTTGCTGTCTGTTCTCGAAGCATGGTTTGCCACCGATCACGTCGCTGCTTTTCTGATTTCAAGCTTCCACTTTCTCTCCTTGTTAAAGAGGATGGGAAGATTCCATAAACGACTCTCTCTCTTTTTGTTATTTTTTAAGACAAAAGCACCCAGCCATGGTTCAGCAAGCTGGTTTGGTGTCATAGTTGAATGGCCCAGTGGGGAAACAGTTTTCTGCTGGGTGTTCCATAGTAAGCTATGGTCAGATGGACCCTGAAAGCTGTGCCAAATTCATACGCAACCTCTCTCAGCATCCTGAGGGCTTTGGTTGTGTTTTAAAACTTCCAGCATTGGACGAAAATCATGAAGACTAGCACCTCCGCAAGCAATTTGCCATGGACTTTTTGAAGTAGCAACAGAGCTGGCTTGAGGCTCAAGTTCAGAACTTGTAGAGATGTTACGTTGACGCTTCCTGGCCATTTCTGTCAGCCACAGTTCCCTGGTGTCCCATTTTATTTAATTTGGGTATTTGTATACTGCTTTTTTGGGACAGAGGCTCTCGTAAGGCTCTTGCAGCCATCAGACGAGAGAAGGTGATGGGGACCAGTTGGACTGTTCTCCCACGCACCCCCAGGGGCAACCAAAATCACCCCCCCACCACCATGGGAAGGAAACCAGCAGCTGACTCCTGATCCAGTGGAGCTGGTTGTATTGTTGGGTTTTGGTTTTTCGAGCGTGGGGTTCTCGCTGTATCTGTTGTCTCTTATGAATATTGTCAGCCTGACCCTCATTGAAAAGCGGGATATAAGTCTACTAAATACATAATAAATAACGAGGACTAGGAACTTGGTTTTGTTGCTATGAAACGGAAGGACATGTTCTGTAGAGTCTGAGGACTTTCTGGCTGTGTTAGTTTGCCAAATCCTTGCCTCTCAGGTGCCCTTTCAAAGGAGACAACTACAAAACCCAGCTGGTGCCTGTTGGAGTGGACTCGGGGCTGCCGTTCCCAACACACCACCAGCGCTTCGTTGTCAGCACCTTCACATTCATGGACACTGCTTCCCAACGGATGCTCACTGGGCCGGTAAGATCTCTTTCCTTCTAGAGTGTGGTTGCTCTCTGTGCATCCTCAGAGCATCTGTGCACCTCTGTGCATCTTGCTCTGTGTAGGGCCCAGAATCTCCATATGCAGGATTCCGAGTGTTCGGTGTTAGGAATGAGTTGTTCCTTCCTTCGTTATAATCTGATGTGCCCGACATCCAAGGGGGAGTGTTAAGCCTTGACACTAACTTCCCTTAATTAAAAAAAATAAAATAGAATTATTGCCGGGATGGCTCCTAAGGTTTGTCTCCCTTCAAATCTAGGTATACTTCCACTGTAGTGTGTCAGCCTGTGTCCCTTCCTCACAGGAGAGCTGCAGCACCCGCTG
The DNA here is from genome assembly GCF_057233095.1 of Heloderma suspectum. NCBI lineage: Eukaryota > Metazoa > Chordata > Lepidosauria > Squamata > Helodermatidae > Heloderma > Heloderma suspectum. The sequence continues at coordinate 1,073,684 of NC_139476.1, read as the reverse complement.
TGAGGCGAACCCACAAGGCAGAAGTGAGTCTTGATAAAACTAAAAGGCCGTTAGAGGGTTGGACTGCGGAGACCTGGGTGCTAGTCCCTACTCTGCCAGGAAGCCCCCTGGATGACATTCCACCAGTCACTGACCTACCTCACAGGGTTGTTGTGAGGATAAAAACAGAGCAGGCGGAACATGCAAGCCACCTGGGGTTCCTCGCAAGGGTGGGAAAGGCAGGATAGACATGTAATAATAAGTAAAAACTGAAGAGAGTCTTTTGCCTCCGGGCTGCGGGACAGATGACCTTGGGGTGCCCCCCGGAAAGTCAGTAAGGCCACGCCTCTCTTCCTGTCTCCAGGCAAAAGATTAGCGGCAGCGCATCACCTGCCCGAGGAGTGGCTGACGTTGGTGAGTTCGGATGGCCCCGTGGACTTCTTTGGCAGAGCCGTAGAGGGGTCCTTTCCTGAAGGTAAGGGGGGAAAGCAGTCACAGAGGGGTGTGGGGTGTGACTTTGCAGGGAGGAGTGTTGAAGGAAGAGCAGTTAAGATGGAATTGTCCCGAGTGGAAAGGCCAGGGTGTGGGGAGGGATACATTTCTTCCTCTTGGCTCCAAACAGCCCCTCGAAAGGCTAGTTTTGCTAAGAGAGGTGTGCTGTGTATAGTTCAGCCCCCAAATCGCCCTTCGGAATGATCTGCCCCCAAATCGCCCTTCGGAAGCGACGTATGTTCTGGTTTCCTTTATTTTTTTTGCCTGGAGTCACTGTCCTGGTTGTCGAGGGGTTTGGGGGTAAAGCTCCCAAGTCTTAAGGGGATGTGATACCATACAATTGGTGGGAGGGGGGGAGTGAACCTGTTTGGGGCTCCAAGCCAGTGGAGGCTTGTCAGGTTGGTCATGCAAGCGAAAGAAAGTGAATTGCTGGGCAGTGGGGGAATCAAAAGGAAGGGGTGCCATTCCCCACTGCAACACTTTGTTGCAGAGCTCCGTGTATGTGCGGCAGTATTGTGTGAGCTACCCTGCAAAAGGGGTGTTGTTGTTGTTAATAATACGAATTGTTATTTGACGTATAGGGAGAGAAATGCATTCCAGTTCCACGGCTTTCGGGTTGGTTTCATGGATTCTCACCCTGCCCTTCAAATTATTATTAATCATCATCCATACTAGTAATAATTTAAAGTGTAGGGTGAAAATCCATGAAACTAAACCAGAACGCATAGAACTAGAATGCATATTCTCCCCCTCCGTCACCCCCACCCCCGGTGTGTTTTGAGCTCCAGTTTAAGCTCCGTGGGGCAGAGACCTCTCGTCCTCTTGTACCTTTTGGCAAAGTGCCAGAGACCCTCTTCCTCTAACCTAGCCTCTCCCCTCTCTCTCTCTCTCTCTCTCCCCCCCCATCCATTTAGCACCCAGAGCTCTCCCAGAAGGCCCGATGAGCTGGGACGATGCTTTGTCTCTCCTGGCCGGCCTCGTTGCTGTGGTGGCGGCGGGGACGCTGGCGCTCGTAGCCCTGCAGAAGCGCTGGGAGTGGCAAGGAGGACCGGGCCACCTTTCCTCTGTGTGAGAAAAATTAAAAAGACACACACCTATCGCTGCTTCTCTGTGGTTCTTTGACGTGGTGGTGGACAGTGGTCCGAGAGGGACCGGGCCGGCCCTGCAGGAGTGCGAGGGAGTCCTTCCCATGGCACTTAAGAGAGCGGCCACGTCCTTCCACAGTGCCCTTTCCCCGTGGTTAGGATGCTGCCTGACGCTCAGTGAGGATGTTTGCATTTTATCACCCAGCAGCAGTTTCCCAGGGTTCTGGGCAGCTACCAAACCCTTTTAACTCAAGGGTGTTGAACCTCTTTCAGCTGTAATTCCCCAAATTCCAGCCTGAGCTTCCGGGAAAGCCTTCAAAGAGGCATTTTGACCTTTGAGAATGGGGGCGGGGGGGGGGGAGAACCGCAGAAAAACCAAATGACTGGTGGTTGCGGGAATGGGGGTGCGGCCATTGGGAGAATCCTGGATTGGGCCCCCAGGCCTGCTCTGCTATCATAGAATAGTCATAGAATAGTAGGGCTGGAAGGGACCCACAAGGCCATCGAGTCCAACCCCCTGCGTTGGACTCATATTATTAACATATTATTATGTTAATAATAACATATGTTATTATTAACATAATATGTTAATAATTAATATGTTATGTTATGACATTGCATGCTATGACATTACAATTATGCAGACAATTACGTTACGACATTACAATTAATATGTTATGACATTAATAAATGTCATAACATATCATTATGTTAATAATAACATAATAATATGTTATTATTAACATAATAATCAAGTTATGTTCTGTCGTTTTCCTTTTCTTCAACACTCAGCCCTTTCCAGCGAAAGGCCCAGATGCCTCCCTGAACCAGCCGTGTCTTTGAACACTAAACCAGGTAAACCTCTGGCTGGACCCAACAGCGGTGCTGTTAGGGGATTTTCAACCCTGGGCTGGGCGACCATACAAGGACCCTGTTTGGCGGCCATGCGTGTTACTTCAGCTGTGAAGCATTTCAGTTCCCTCCCCGCTCCAAATGCCATTTCACACTCCGCAACTGCTCCTACCTTCCCAGTACATTAGTGCTAAAAAACAGAAAACCTATTTGGCCCACCTGATTAAGAAAAGGGGATACTCTGAGCATGTGCAGTTTTGCATTTTAAACTCCCTCCAAGCCTAGCGCCATCATGACTACAAGTGAATACAATGGAATTTGCATCTGCTGCTAAACCAGTTCACTTGGAAACAACCGCTGTTTCATTGTAGGAAAGCACCCTCTCTAAGGGAAAAGTAATACATTGAGCATCGTTAGCTATGTGCATGGCTGGCCAACCGCCTCCTGATGATAGAATATTTTTTAAAATACGGGGTGATTTGGCAACCAGCGTCAGCCCTGGGGGACCCTGGCATATTTCTCCCCCTTGAAGCACAATCTCTCTCTCACCTTATGCCTCTGCCCTCTTGCAGGGCCAGTCTCTGCATCTGCCCAGGGCGTGGATCCCAGAACAGACCGCTCCCTTCCACAGCCGTGTTTCATAACCATAATAATACAGACACGCACACACAAACAATCCATCATTGCTGGGATCTTTATTTCTCGCGTCTGGCATATATATAAAACCATGGAACCGTGGACGTAACGTAGCATCGAAATCTTTGGCTGCCATCTGCTGGATAAATCCAGGAGAGAGGGAGGTTGTGCCAAAAGCTTCCACTACCTCGGAGAAGGGAAACGCCTTTACGGTTTTGTTTGCCTGCAGGGGTGCAGAAGTCTTGTTAGATGTGCTTTTTCTTCTCTTTCTTCTTTCTGCTGCCTTCTGACTAGTGTTAAATATTAAACTGTGGCAGACTTGTCCTGCTGTTGGGAACAACAGAGAACTAGAACCGACAGTTGGAGAATGCAGGGGAGCAGATTTTGGCTAAACATTAGGAGGCAAGAGCTTTCCAGAGGTGGAATAGACTGCTTCAGGAAGGAGGGTGGGCTCTCCTTAACTGGGGGTGCTTAAGCAGAGCCAAACGACCTTCTGTCTGTGTGCTGTCGTGGGCAGATTTCTTTACTGAGCAAGGCGGGGTGGACTGGATGACCTCCAAGACACCTTCCAACACAAAAATTCAGTGGTTCTATCATTCTAAATCACTCTGCACATTGGAAGTTGTTGTGAAGGACATTCACACCGGAGCACTCTCTCTCTGTCTCACCTCAGCCGTTGCTCCCGCAACTGTGCTGGAAATGAATGAATGAATAAACAAATGTGTTTTTAAAAAAAATGTATTGTTAAAGATTTTTTATTACGTTGCATTTTGAGGATTGTGATTTGTGAACTACCCAGAGAGCTTTGGCTATTGGGTGGTATAGAAATGGAATGCATGAATGAATGCATGCATGAATGAATTGTGTGTGTTTTTGTGTTTTTGTGTGTTTGTGTGTTTGTGTGTTTGTGTGTGTGTGTGTGTTTGTGTGTGTGTGTGTTTGTGGGTGTGGGTGTGTGTGTGTGTGTGTGTGTGTTTGTGTGTGTTTGTGTGTGTTTGTGTGTGTTTGTGTGTGTTTGTGTGTGTTTGTGTGTGTGTTTGTTTTTTCTGTCTGTGTGTGTAATTTTCATTTATTATGAACACACAGTCCAGAAGTCAGGGCTGTTGTAGTTACATCCTACACTAATCAGGGGCTTTGGAAGGCATCCCAAAGATCATCAAGTCCATCTCTCTGACTCTAATCAGACCATTGGTACATCAAGGCCAGAACCATCAGTGTGCGCTCTCTCTCTCTCTCTCTCTCTCTCTGTGGTGAGCAGCTCTGTAGTCTCCAGAGCCGTGAGCAGAGGGGGACCCCTTCAGCAGCCTGGCTACCCGATCTCCTTGCTATTTCCACATCAGAAGTGGAACCCGAGACCTTCTACACCCAACATGGGGCCACCCGCTAAGCAAGGAGCCCCCACTCATGTCCCCTAAAGCAGGATTCTTCCCATCTCAGGAACTACCTTTCAGCCCAGCAATGGGAACAGGTGGCCCTCTAGGTGTTGTTGGATTACAACTCCCATCATTCCTCATCACTGGCCATTGCTCATGGGAACTGCAATCCAGCAGTATCTGTAGGCCCGGACTATCCCCACCCGTTGCCTGAGTTCCTATCTGCACTCTGATTTGTCATAGCTGACCTTTTTCTTTTGAAAACTGTGGATCTGGAACACCGAGACGTTTTCCCCCCTCACCGTGCCTGAGCAGATGCCTTCCGTCCAGCGGCTGCTCCTCGACTCTGCCTCCCCCTCCATTGCTGCAGCTTCGTCACAAACACTTGAGGATGTACAGGTTGCAGGACGTCCCACGGGGGCAGTTGCACACTTTGCCGATGCGAGCCCCTTTCCGCACTGCACACAGCTCCCCGGCGTCACACTGCACAGGGGGACAGGGTGGAAAAGGTGTCGGGTACATGGTCGAGTGCAGACAGCTAGGTCAGCAATCTCTCATGCATGTGTCAGGGATGAATGTGCATACTGTGAATGGGAAAGTCAATCCAACCCAGATCTTTTTTGCACCCGTTAGCTCCGAAGTCTGTTCCTGCAGTTATCTGTGATTTACTTATTTTTTTAAAATGCTGTTTCTCTACATTTTAAAAATGCATTTTCATCCTCTTTTTTTGAGCTGGGAACCGAACCAGACGCTTACATGTGCAAAAGCTACTGGATAACTTAAATTCTTTCTTTTAAAAATTTCAACAAAACCAAAAAAGGAAGAAAAAAATTGTAGTGACGTAAATTTGTCTATCAATTTCAATGCATGCATATGAAATATGTGTACATAAATGAAAATAAGCTTTCAAAGAATTATACATTAACGGCAACAAAGGCCAACCAAATATCCGTATACGTATCCATTTGCAAGTGGTGTCTGTATACCACCCGTTCAAATGTTTTAAGTGTTAAGGCTTCAATCCATTGCATTAAATGGTAACTTAAATTCTGATCTGCACAATTACTCCAGGTTGGTGCTGGGAGAGATGAGGTCAGTTCATCCCAGAACCTGCAAAGCTCAAATTCCGTAAGCATGCGAAGCTCTGGGCAACTGCTCTAATTTTCCGAATTCGGGCTTGGTTTTGCAATGAGTACAAGTAAGTTGTGTGGGATTGCCATGCAAGAGGAGTGACTTGCTTGTGATTCACTATGATGACAATCTTGGCTTTTATAATCAACTTTCTAATCTATATGGCATATGGGGGAAAGGCTGCAACCACGTGGCAGCGCCTGCTGAAATATCGAGGAAGATGGGGCGGTACACAGCAACAGCTCTGTCTACCAAAAGCAGAAGAATACTTGCTCTTCTACTTAAGTATTTTTATTTATGTGATTTGCACTCTGCCTTTCTACCAAGAAAAATGGCACTCAAGGCAGCTTGGAGTCATAAATAAAACTGGATTCAAACAATGATAAAACAGATGAATTAAAATATAGTTAAAAAGACAGCAACCTTGATTAAAGTGAGCTTGTGCCAGTCATCTTTTAATAGAATACCCATGTGCAAACATGCCATGGAAACTGAATAAAGCATCACCAGGCAATATATATATCCAATGAAAACCAGGCTGGTGGAGCATTCATGCACAAATCAAGCAGTCCCAAATTAGTCCAATCTTAGAAGACAACTTGTTGACATCCATCCGGGCTTCTGTCTTTATCAACAGCTTTTGTAGGACCTCTCATTTAGATCCAACCCCGGGACCTGCCAAACTTTGCAGCTCAGAATCACAGTGCCCAGATCTGCTATTTCCCGCCAAATCCCTTTTGTATCATGGCTTTTAGATGTGCAGGAATTGTTTCTCATTTCTGTAAGCTGTTCAGGGAGCCGGGGGGCGGGCGGGCTGAAGAGCGGGATAAACATGCCATAAGTAAATTAGTATATGGATCATTCTGCAATCTGCAGCAATGCTGTTTATTTTGCTGTCACACCTCTCCCACAGTGTGGGGAATCTGAGGTCTAGATGTTGGAGTACAGCTCCCATCATCCTTGGCCACCCTGACTGATGGAAGTTGGGATCCAACAACATCTGGGGAGGCATGAATTTCCCACCACTGCTCTACAGTAAATAGGTTACAGCCTTTAAGATCACTTAGCCAGAATGTCTATCCCTCCTTGTTAGAACCCAGAGAGCTCTAAAACAACCCCAAAGAGGGCAGATTCAATGCTGCTCCCACTGGCAACTTACCGACGGTACCCAGCCAAACTTCTTCTCAATGAACGGCAGCTGGCTGTTCTTCAGCTTCTCCAAGACATCTTGCAGGGCTCCGATCTGCAAATCAAATCCTAGTACACTCAGAGAAGCAAACAGGGTGCAACCATCAAGCAGTTTAAAAAGCTGAATGTGTGGAAAATGAGAAGATGGGGTACAGAAAGCGCACAGTTAAACTGGGAAGCCACCCGGAGAGATCACCCTGGAAGAAGCCAGTTGCAGCACAAACAGCAAAGAGTCTCGCAGCATCTTAAAATTGAACAAATTCAGCGCGGCAAGGAATTTTGTCTGGCAGCAGCCAACTAACTGGGCTGTGTATATGTGTAGTACATATGTGCAGTATACAAACACATCCTGACTAGGGAGGGAGGGAGTGTGTACAATACATATAAAATTCCCTCTAATGGCAAACAGTGGTGAGTGCCAATGCAAATGGAGGCAAAATGGGGCCATGAAGAAACATCAGAATGGATCCAGCATGCTCAGGAGAGCACCGAGGTTTGCAGAAAAAATAAATGTCAATTTAAAAAACTTAAGGGGCAAACATTAATAGCCCCCAAACAGTCCAGTGAGGAGCGAGTGTGCTTTGTGGTCATGAAATGAGTGGCGATCGGAAAGGAAAAATGGAAAACTAGGCAACGGGGGTTCGGGAGGGGACGGCCTGCTGGAAGTGAGGATATGCTGCACAGTTCAGTATATAAAATAATATGCAACATGAGGCTAATCTGTAAAACAAATAATGTGTGAATCTTGTACAATTTGTTCTTAAAGAACACGAATGTCTCTTCTCTCTTGTCCTTGCTTAGGGGAGGCATTTCCTACCTCAGATCAAACAAGCTCCAGTCAACAAAAAGCATCTGCCAAAAATATAGTTGTTAATCCTTTAAACACACTTCTCGACTCCCCCCCCCCTTGTTGGTTCCTTCTGTTTTGCCAATAAAAAAAAAATCCAGTGAGTTCTCAAACCATCAAATCTTGCCTTGAACAAAACCCATTGCTGGTGGGGGGAATTTAAAAAAAAAAAAATTCTGTACTGGGGGTGGGCAAGTCACGCTGTCAAGGACTGAGGACTAGCTAGAAGTCACTCTGTTTCTTTTGGTATCATATATCAGGAGCTGCTACCAGGGGCTGGCTTATTCCAGCCAAAGTTATGTTTCGAAAAGAAAGGCACTTTGATTCCTGCTCTGATCAAATTCTGGAGTTTCAGATCTCCTCCTCCACCCCGACACACAATACTACCTGTTAGTAAATGTGAATGTTTTAATTTCGTTTGGCCCACGCTGGCTTTCCTAGTGAGGATGCACATTTATTTATAGCACTGTGGACTAGAGGGGAACCAAACTGCCAGAGCATTCAAAACACTGAATTCAGGCTGAATTCATTTGAACACTTAATTCATGGGATTTGCTGCTGCAAGATGATGTGATGGCTTTAAAAGGGGGGGACAGACAAATCCGCAGAACGGGAAGAGGTGAGAAAGCTGAGAGCAGAACACTTGCATGCCAAGGCCATCTTGTCCCTCTGTTAGCCATGTCCAGGGGTGAGCGCCGATCATTATGTAGCTGATGTGGCATCATGCGCAAGAGGGCAAGATACTGGTGCGGGGGCTGGGATCGCCATGGACGTTTGGCCTGGTCCAGCAGGGCTTGTCCTGCGCTCTGAGCAGCACCCAACAGCAAAAGGTGTGGAATTTTGGTATAAAGGCTTACTGTGGCATCTCGGCTGTCCTAACGGGGCTAGAGCTGATGTCATCACAAGTTCCCATCCCAGTGTCCTCCATGCTGCCTGAGGATAATGGGGGCTGTAGTTGTCCACCCACCTGCAAATCTCTGGCCCCACATATTCCCTTACCATCTCCTTTTCCTCTCGGCTTTCGACAGCTGCAGCCTCGCCCGCCGCACCCCGGATCTCCGCCGATGCCTCGCAGGCACCCAAGAGCAAGAGAACGGCGCACCCGAAGTAGAGGGCAGAAAACCGGGAGGTGGCCATTGTACTCAAGTCGGCCCACACTGGCTTTCCACTGGGCAGCGAAAGAGACCGGGGCTCTATTATAGCAGCTTCACTCCTGCGCTGGATCCGTCTTCCACAGCCTGATTGGTGGAAAGTAGGAGTGTGTGTGTGTGCAAATAGAGTGTGCAGGTTTAGTTGTGCTAGCTGGGCTGGAAAGCTATGGTGGGGGGGTGCTGTTTGGAAAGACCTCAATCTCCAACGTCACTGATGTCATATGGCTCCTGCCCACAAGGGAATCACCCCTGGTTCCGTTTCTGATGCATTTCTCAAAGACCGCTGAGCAAATAACGTGACACCAATTTCCACCAAGAGGCTGCCGTGTTTTAATACCCCCCCCCCAAAGGACATTGAGGTGGGGAGGGACACAAGGTAATTTGGCCTCCTCTTGGCGTCAGGCTGTCATGGTCGGGTCACCCAATATTCTAAAGCAAACATCCTCCGGCCGCGAAGTCCGGAGAGAAATGGGAGCACAGCCGGGTGACATCTCCACCCACTTCGCCGCGTGATGGTGGCTACAGGAATGTTGGAAGAGCCGTGCTTGAGCAGACCAGGGGTCCAACTGGCCTAGCTTCCCGTCTCCCACCATGTCCAACCAGATGCCCCACCAGGTAAGCCCAAAAGCAGGAAGACCTGTGGCTACTTGGTGATAGACTACCCCTGAAGATGGGAGGCTCTGCTTAGCGGACACTTAGCTGCCGTTCAGCCTGTCCTCTATGAATTTATCATCCATTTTTACTGTCCTCATCAGGAGAAGCACTGGAACAGGCCAAAGTGGTTGTGTCAAGTCCAGAATGCTGGACCTGCTCCCCAAACCAGAGCACGAAAGTAGTAGCCCTTCTGTTTTCCTCTGCAAACCTCCTGGATCCAGAGGTAGACTGCACCTGAAGGTGGAGGCTCAACTTAAATGTCATAGCTAACGGCTATTGCTTATTATTTATTATTAAATTTATTAATCGCCCATCTGGCTGGTCACCCAGCCACTCCGGACGATGGACAGCATACAATAAAACAATTTATTGCTAGGCCATTCTCTTCTCCTCTGATCCATTTAAGGAGAAAATAAGAGTTCTGCTGTACAATACCAGTGAGCCCACCTAATCCAGCTTCTCCAGGCCACTGGATCCTGCCAGAAGCAGGAAGAAAGTACTTAGAGCAATACGACAATGGCACCAATTATCTAGGGAGGCGGTGGGCTCTCCCACACTGGAGGCCTTCAAGACGAGGCTGGGCTGGACAGCCACCTGTCAGGGATGCTCTGACTTAGATTCCTGCATGGAGCAGGGGGTTGGACTCGATGGTCTCGTAGGCCCCTTCCAACCCTACTATTGAAGTACTTTAGCCACATAATGAGGATACCCTGGAGAAGATGCTGAAGCTAGGGAAAGTGGAAGGCCAAAGGAAGAGGGACCGACCAAGGGCAAGATGGATGGATGATATTCTGGAGGTGACGGACTCGACCTTGGGGGCGCTGGGGGTGGCGACGGCCGACAGGAAGCTCTGGCGTGGGCTGGTCCATGAAGCCACGAAGAGTCGGAAGCGACTGACCAAATAAACAACAAACCCTACTATTCTATGATTCTATGCTGAGCTGTTCCACCAGCCCTGCTGAAAGACTACCTAATTTTTTTCCTCTACTCTCCTATCTCTTCTTCCTCGTGTGTCATGACTTTTTAGATTGCAAGCCCCCAAAAGGGTCTCGGAGCAGCTTACATATAATCAATGAAACAGGGCAGGGTGTTGATTATATGGACGCTGCTCCAAGACCCGTTTTGCCTGAGGAACAGGATAAACATCAATAAGCCATGATGAGAACCCAAAATCTTCTCAAGGTCAGTGAGGAACAGGTTAAACATTTGGTGCAACTCAATAATGCCGGTGGGTGGGATTTTCCATTATCTATTATTTTTATATTAACCAGAGAATGTACCCAGCTTTGCATGGGTTGGAGCGGCCTTCATGTTGACGCAACAATGGCATTAAGCAGACTTGAACACATTGCACCCACCCTGTCTGAGTGATGCCCCTAGGCATGGCCCCTGGCATAGTGCACCCCTATAGCCCCCTGAGGGAGGGGTCTCCCCACTCCATCCCCCCTGAGGGGTGCTGGCCCACAACAGGGGGGAAGGGCAGTTGTGTAATCCGACAGCTCCCCCCACCTCAAACTGTGTTGACTGCAAAGTTATGCAGTTTAGGGAAGCCCTCCATCTAGTGGCTGAAGATGTTCCTGCAGGGTTCAAGCACACAGCCACATTTAAAGCAATTAAAATTAATGAATGCATGTTAACAACCAAATAACCCCACGGTGTACACCCCTATGGCTCCCTTAGTGTGCATGCCAAGTTTTAGGTGTCTAGGTTTCATGGTTTTGGGTGCTACGGCACTGACAGACAGACATCCTCTTTTATTATTACAGATGCAGTGGTTGACAGGGTAATGAAACAAGTCTCTGCCCCAGGGAACTTACAATTTAAAATTCAACACAGTGGGAAATAGAGGTATGGATAAACAAGGGGAAAAGGTGTGCCCATCTCAGTTACCCATTCCTCACACATGCAGTACAACTCTGTGCAGGTTTACTTGGAAGCAAAGACCCCCGAGTTCAATGTGGCTTACTCCCAAGTAAATGCGCATAGGATTACAGCCATAGTTTAAGTGCAGGATGAGAAAGCATTCACATAGAAAGGCAGGCTTGGAGAAGGGAGAAGAAAGAGAGCAAAACTTCATGCAAGTTTCCGAAGGGCTGGGGCTGGGGGTCTCCAGGAATAAGACGTAGCAAAGAAGAAGAAAAAAACCTTAACATCTCTTTATTATTATTAAAAATAAAAGCAGTACAAAATTATGTTTTCCATTACAATATATGTTTAAAGACTTTCAAAACCAGTGTTACAAAATGAACAAACAGTCCTGTGACACCTTGAAGACAAACCCATTTTTAATGGCATGCACTTTTGCAGACCACAACCCCCCTCATGCTGGCTGGGAACGATGGGATTTGCAGTCCAGCTCATCTGGAGAATGCCAGCCGGGGGTTTCACTTAATGATGTCATAACAAATTCGTTAGCCTCTAGGGTGCCACAAGACCCTTCATCATTTTTGCTGCAAGAGAGAAATACTGCCACCCCTCTGGGTACAAAACTAAACCAAGGATTTCTATCTGGCATAAATCGAGGAGAAACTCTGGAGAAACGTTGTGCTCTGTCATTCCTCGTCTGGTGAAGAAAAGAGGCGAGTGATCCTCTAATATTTACAAGAGAAAAAGGGGCGCATTTTGGAATCCCAGGAGTTATGGTGTGGGGGAATTCATACCAGAGATTTAGCAGGCCAGAATAACTCATTGGGAGACACAAACGCCCCATCAGCTCTGACCAAGTCGGAGAATTTGGGGAGTGGATGATATGGTTTGGCGCAGAAAAAGAGTTGCTGGAGAACTGATGTGTAACAGATTGCCTGGGCTTTCTGCACAAAGCCACGTTGAGTGGGGTTGGGAATGGAGCAGCAGCCCTAGTTCAGAAGATCTGGCCCCCTCTGAAGGCTTCATCCCTGCTCAGACAGATGGAGATGGCACCAAAATGGATGGATACTCACGCTCCTGGATGCGTTTCCACACTCAGGAGGCAGCACGTGCAGCAGGAAGCCAGGTGTGTGGCGGAGGTGGTGTTGAGCAGGGGTGTATTCACACACACACACAGCCCCACAGAAGTCCACATTTCACCATTAACACACACACATCCAAATTCTTACATTTGGACACAAACAACTCAACATGAATTCATACAAACACACGCACATCCAAAGCGTTCAGACACAGACAGCCAAATTCTCTCATTAATGCACACAGACACGGCCAAACTCATTAACACACCCACCACACACACGTCCGAAGCGTTCACACACAGACACAGCCAAATTCTGTCATCTGCGCTGGGCACCTCAGCTGTCTCCACTCACCTGGGGTTGGATCCAGATTGACGCTGGATCAACTGCGCTGGCAGAACGGACCTTGCCTGGCCCTTCTGTCCCACGCTTTCCAACCCTTGGTTTCCTGCACAAGTTCTTCTGCTTTCAAGGATCAGGGTCCCAAAGAATCTGTGTCCCAGTGAAACTGGGACAAAGTATACACAGAGTGGATTCAAGGGTTTTTAATACGTATTTGGTTTAAGACGGCCTTCTCCGATGTGGTGCCCCCCGGATTTTTCAGATCACATCTTGCCCACACTGGCTGGGGCTGATCAGAATTGGAGTCCGTCCACACGTTGGGAGGGGGGCGGGCTCTGGTTCCTCACCCTGCTTCTATAGAAGGAAAGCAGCAACCAAACTCCTGAATATTAGAACACAGCCAGCACATCTCCGTAAGGCTACAGCTCTCGCCATGAGGACTACAAACCTGACTTTTAACAAATTCAAATTTGAAAGTTGATTGGATACCTAAAAACCGGACACTGGGTTCCAAACACAGCAACCCCTGTTTCCTTCTGGCTTCTCATTCAAGGAACAACCAACCACTCAACCAGCCATGATTCGCCTGGCACTAGCTTTGCTAGCAAATTAGGGCACATTCCTAAGCTATGCTAGCTGGGGAATGCTGGGAGCTGTGGGAGTTTTTTCTTTCTAAACCTGCATAGGATTGCGTTGTTAACAATACCAGCTGGCTGCAGTGGCTTTACCAGCATCTGCATCACTGGTTTGTAGCTATGGTTCAGTTTTAGCCAATTTTAGTCCATTCTTTATTCCTGGTTTTTAACTGGGAAGCTTTTCTGAGCCGCCTTGCAGGCTATTCCACTGGTCATTTAAAATAAATACATACGTTATTACAAAATACATACGTTACAAAATACATATTACGTACGTACGTAAATACGTATTACAAAATACAAAATTTTTATTAAAATACGTATTACAAAATACATACGTTATTACAAAATAAATACATACGTTATTACATAAATACATACGTTATTTGATTTGTACCCTGCCTTTCTAGCAAGAAAACAGCACACAAGGCTCTCACTGAGCTAGAACCAAGGGGTGGAAATTGCAGGGAAGTGAAACATTAGGAGAAACCAGCAGGTGGTAGGCTCTCCTTCACTGGAGGTGTTTAAGCTGGACAGCCATTGGTAAGGGATGCGTTAAACTGGACTCTTGCACTGAGCAAAGGGGTGGATTAGATGATCTCTGAGGACCCTTCCAACTCTATGATTGCAGGTTGATTGCAAAGATCTCTGGTGTTTTGCTTGGGAACTGCCTTGAAGCTGGGTTAAAGCTAGAGAGGAGGTGGGGGCTGCCCCTCCTTAAGCGAGCCATCAGGTTTTTCTCTGCTTTATTTATTTTATTTTATTTATTTCATTTCTATACCGCCCAATAGCTGAAGCTCTCTGGACAGTTCACAAAAATTAAAACCAAACAACACATAATAAAACAATTTAAAATATATAGAACATTAAAACCACAATATAACAATACAACCACAATAAAACCTAGCAGCTGTGCAGGAGTTTAAAATACAGATTTATAACAGCAAAGCTAAAAATTTAGAAAGCTAAAAGGCTAAAATGCCTGGGAAAATAGAAAGGTCTTCACCTGGCGCCGAAAGGAATACAATGTAGGTGCCAGGCGAACCTCACTAGGGAGCTCATTCCAGAGCCGGGGTGCCACAGCAGAAAAAGCCCTCCTCCTGGTAGACACCCGCCTCACTTCCTTTGGCAGGGGCTCACGGAGGAGGGCCGCTGAGGATGATCTTAAGGTCCGGGCAGGCACATATGGGGGGAGGCGATCCTTCAGGTAACCTGGCCCCAAGCCGTTCAGGGCTTTGAATGTTAACACCAGCACTTTGAATCGGGCCCGGAAATGGACTGGCAGCCAGCGCAGCTGGAAAAGTACTGGCGTAATATGAGCTCGCAGGCCAGTCCCTGTTAACAATCTTGCTGCCCTATTTTGGACCAGCTGAAGTTTCCGGACCGTTTTCAAAGGCAGCCCCACGTATAACGCATTGCAGTAATCCAGACGAGAAGTTATCAGAGCATGGATAACTGTAGCTAGGCTATCTTTGTCCAGAGAAGGGCGCAGTTGGTATACCAGCCTAAGCTGATAAAAAGTGCTCCGTGCCACTGAGTTCACCTGTGCCTCAAGTGACAGTTCTGGATCCAGGAGCACCCCCAAACTACGAACCTGATCCTTTAGGGGGAGTGCAGCCCCCTCCAGAACAGGTTGAATATTGCCTAGCCGGGCAGACGAACCACCCACTAACAGCACCTCCGTCTCGTCTGGATTGAGTTTCAGGTTATTGGCCCTCATCCAGTCCATTACCGTGCCCAGGCCCTGATTCAGAACAGCCACTGCCTCACCTGGGTTTGGTGAGAAAGAGAGGCAGAGCTGGGTGTCATCCGCATATTGATGGCACCTCAGCCCACCCCTCCGGATAACCTCCCCCAGCGGTTTCATGTAGATGTTGAACAGCATAGGGGACAAAATACAGCCCTGTGGAACCCCACGGCACAATTGCCATGGCACAGAGCAATAATCCCCCAGCACCACCTTCTGGAATTGGCCATCCAAGTAGGAGCAGAGACACTGCAGTGCAGTGCCTCCAACTCCCAACCCAGACAACCTATCCAGAAGGATACCGTGGTCGATGGTATCGAAAGCTGCTGAGAGGTCCAGGAGAATCAACAGGGTCGCACTCCCCCTGTCCCTCTCTCGGCAGAGGTCATCCCACAGGGCGACCAAGGCAGTTTCTGCTCCAAAACCAGGCCTGAAGCCCGATTGAAATGGATCTAGATAATCCGTTTCATTCAAGAGTGCCTGGAGCTGTCCTACAACCACCCGCTCAAGCACCTTGCCCAGGAATGGGATGTTGGCCACTGGCCTATAATTGTTAGCATCCTCTGGGTCCAGGTCAGGCTTTTTCAGGAGTGGTCTAATTACTGCCTCTTTTAAAGCAGCAGGCACCACTCCCTCTCTCAAGGAGGAATTTACAACCTCCTGGACCCAGCCGGACAACCCCTCCTTGTTTGATGTAAGAAGCCATGAAGGGCAAGGGTCAAGCACACAAGTGGTCGATCGGACTTGGCCAAGCACCTTGTCCGCATCCTCAGGCCTCAGTAACTGAAACCCATCCAATAAAACTGGACCAGACGGTGCTCTGAACGCCTCTACCAATGGAACTGCATTAATGGTGGTGTCCAATTCATGACGAATCTGAGCGACTTTATCCTCAAAGTGCCGTGCAAACTCGTCACAGCGTGCTACCGAGGGTTCCACCGTCTCTCTCCCTGGCCCAGAATGTATGAGGCCGCGAACCACTCGGAAAATCTCCACTGGACGACATTGAGAAGATGCAATGCTGGTGGAAAAGAACTGTCTCTTCTCCACCCTCACTGCCACAGAGTAGGCTCGATACTGGGCTCTTACCTGTGTTCGGTCAGACTCAGCACGAGTTTTCCTCCACCTGCGTTCTAGCAGTCTCCCCTCTTGCTTCGTTGCCCTCAGCTCAGGTGTATACCAAGGAGCTGGCCGGGCTCTGCTCAGAGGGAGAGGGTGCTTGGGCGCGATCGTGTCAACCGCCCGAGTCATCTCTGCATTCCGCAGAGCGACCTGGGCTTCGACAGGCGCACCAGCCATACCAGCAGGAAAATCCCCCAGAGCCCTCTGGAATCCATCGGAATCCATTAATCTCCGGGGGCCGACCGTTTTAATAGGTCCCCCACCCTTGCAGAGGGGAAAGGCCGCCAGGAGTCTAAACCTCAGCAGGAAGTGATCTGCTTTGGGACCCATTCCCCCAGTCCCCAGGGAGCAACCCTGAGTCACTGTTTGCATAGACTTTGTGGATTCAGGAGATTAAAAAGAAATAGAATCGTGCATTGGAGCAAATAACTAGGCAACCAGGAGGTGGAGGAAAGGGGACTGATTGGATTCTCAGCTACACTGCTGGAAGGCCCAGGAATTGGGAAAATATTTTATTTGTGGGGATGGGTGTACCAAAATAATGGCACTCAGAGCCCCAAAGATCCACTGCCTGCAGAAGAATCCCCACTCATTTGACGGTCAGTACTGCCTCGGTGTTCCACGGCACAAAACGGGGCCAAACTTCAGCCAGGATCGACACCAAAAGAGGCTGTCAAGAGGGCAGCAGGTGGCTCTGAAAAGGAGGAGACAAGCCCCTTATCAAACTTGCTCCCCACAGGATGTACAGCTGGACCCTTTGGGCCCAGTACTCAGAAAAACTTGCCTTTTAAACCCACCTGTTTAAATTCATTTATTCATTTGTTTCACTTGTATTTCGCCTTTCCACCAAAAAATGGTGTTCAGGCAGCTTTACATCGATGCACCTGCCGGATGTGCTGCTGCTAAATGGTTTTACTGGTTGGAAAGGGTTTTTATCCCAGTTTATATTTTAATAGCTTAGTGTGTCAGTGGGGGTTGTTTTGTCATACTTTTAAAGATCAGTCATGCGATAGTATTAATAAATGGCTCTGCATTTTATTTTAAAGAATTATTAATAATGTCTTATTAGTTGTGCAGAATGGTTCTGAATAAAGGGCTGATTTACACAGGAAGCTGCCTTTTAAGCAGTCAGGCCCTGGGTCCATCTAGGGCAGCATCGCTTCAGACCCTTATCACCCCACAGGCAGAAAACCTCACATACTTGCCAACATTTTACAGGCTGTCTTCACTGTTGGGAGCTGGGTAGAAAAAGCAGCTGGGAAGTATGGGTGGGGTAAGGCTTATCTTGAAAGAGCGGACAGCACGGTCCTAGCAACAGATCAGGGCCCAGTCATCAAAGGCAGCACGCTCCAGCAACCTGGAGCAACCTGTCCTGCTGAAAGGACGGGAAACAGTTCATGGAAACTGCCTCTCTGAGAGCTGCAATTTATGACTTCACAGAGTCTGCTTTTTCCCTTGCTTAAGTGCCATTTGCCTATTTTCCCACCCAACTGCGGCTTGTCACTTTGTCTGAACCCGGGCAGCATGGCTTGTGGGAGGGGGAAACAACCCTCAAATAACCCAACAACAGGCCACGGTGCCCAGCACGCCCCACGGCTTAAACAAGTCACTGTGGCTTGTTTAAGCTATGGTGACAGTGTGAACCAGGTCACTTTTATGCAACATCTAGCCTGCTGAAGAGATCCAGCACTCTAGAAAGCTTGCTCACACATTTTGTGACCTTTGGGGTGGTCCTCAATGCGTATTGCCTGATCACGGATATTTTGGCATCTGTGCTATAAGCTGAGGAGGCTTGTTTTGTTTTAGGCGCCACACCAAGGAGCAGGAAAGTAACAACAGAACCAGATAAACATACAACAGAAGACAAAACACTTGCAAAATGAAGCGAGACAAAACCTCAACAGATATCTGGAAACACAACCCACAGCAGGACTTGCTATATCTATTCTTCTCCATCTTTTGTAACTGCAAGAACAAAGCGGGGAAAGATATCCAATCCTTTTACTTTTAAAAGAAATTAACCATACTCTTCCGATTTGCAAAGAGAAGATATTTAATAGTGTTTGTTTGAAGCAGCAAATTCTGAGGACACAGAGAAGTTTCTCTCTTGCAATTTAAAAACTATTTAAAGTCACAGGAGACAAAAATAAAATAATATTTTTTTTAAAATCCCAACCTGTTTCATCGAGAAGGGAGGTAAACTCACGCTGGGTCCCTGGTTGTGAGACACCAATTCTCCAGTGCATTCAGCCATTGCAATACAGGAAAGAAAAGAAAACATCTGCCTTTTAGTCAACTTGTTGCAATGCAACATAGATAGATGATAGATAGATAGACAGACAGACAGACAGACAGACAGACAGATATAGAGATATATAGATAAAATATACATATATTCAAAGAAGTTGGGAGAAAACTACTTTTGCATATGAAATAAACACACACTTCCCCTCTGCAACCGACTTCTAGGAGCTGTAGTTTGCATTGCTCCATCATTCAGTCTACCAAAGCTACAGCTTGAGATAATCTGGACTACAAATCCCAGAAGGCACTGGGCTCCTGTGAAGATGGAGCTTGCAGAGCAGAAGGGGCATTGCCTGTTTTGCACAGCGCCACATGACTGCAACAAGGAAAGGACTTGGGGAGGGGTCCCCCCACAACCCACACACACACACACACACAGTTAGGGCTGTTTCACGTGTGGCAAAGCAGTCAACCCAGGTTTACAATCAACTCTGATGTGCCTACCTCCTGTATAAGATCCAATGGTTTTCAAACACCTGTTTTGTTGTATTCATATTTTACATTTATTATTATACACCTAAACAAGGATCCCCCTTTGTGGATCACTGCCTTGCTGTGGCGAAGGGGCTTGCGTAACTCAGTGAAGCCATAAGCTATGCCGTGCAGGGCCACCCAAGACGGACAGGTCATGGCGGAGAGTTCTGACAAAATGTGGTCCACTGGAGAAGGAAATGGCAACCCACTCCAGTATTCCTGCCAAGAAAACCCCACGGAGCGTATCACAAGGCTACAAGAGATGACGCCGGAAGATGAGCCCCTCAGGTCGGAAGGTGGCCAATATCCTACTGGGGGAGAGCAGAGGGGATTTCCAAGTAGCGCCAGAAAGAGTGAAGCGGCTGGGCCAAAGCCAAAAGGACACTCAGCTGTGGATGTGTCTGGTGGTGAAAAGAAAATCCGATGCTGTAAAGAACAATATTGTTTAGGAACCTGGAATGTCAGATCAATGAATCAAGGTAAGCTGGAGGTGGTCAAACAGGAGATGGCAAGATTGAACATCGACACCTTGGGAATCAGCGAACTAAAATGGACAGGCATGGGCGAATTTAATTCAGGTGACCATCATATCTACTACTGTGGGCAAGAATCCCTTAGAAGAAATGGAGTAGCACTCATAGTCAACAAAAGGGTGGGAAAAGCAGTCCTGGGGTACAATCTCACAAACGATAGAAAGATCTCAGTACGAATCCAAGGCAAACCATTCAACATCACAGTAATTCAAGTCTATGCCCCAACCACTGAGGCCGAAGAAGCTGAGGTTGGTCGGTTCTATGAAGACCTACAACACCTTCTAGAACTAACACCAAAAAAAGATGTCCTCTTCATCATAGGGGATTGGAATGCTAAAGTAGGAAGTCAAGAAATCACCGGGATAACAGGCAAGCGTGTCCTTGGTGTACAAAATGAAGCAGGACAAAGGCTAATAGAGTTTTGCCAAGAGAACACACTGATCATAGCAAGCACTCTTTTCCAACAGCACAAGAGGCGACTCTACACATGGACGTCACCAGATGGTCAATATCGAAATCAGATTGATTATGTCCTTTGCAGCCAAAGATGAAGAAGCTCCATACAGTCAGTAAAAACAAGACCTGGAGCTGACTGTGGCTCAGATCATGAGCTGCTTGTTGCAAAATTTCAGCTTAAATTGAAGAACGTAGGGAAAAACCATTCAGGTATGACCTAAATCATATCCTTTCTGAATATACAGTGGAGATGAGGAATAGATTTAAGGGATTAGACCTGATAGACAGAGCGCCTGAAGAACTATGGGCAGAGGTCCGTAACTTTGTTCAGGAGGAAGCACTCAATCCATCCCAAAGAAAAAGAAATGCAAGAAAGCAAAGTGGCTGTCTGATGAGGCTTTACAAGTAGCTCACGAAAGAAGAGAAGCGAAAAGCAAGGGAGAAAGGGGAAATTTATCCAACTGAATGCAGAGTTCCAGAGAATAGCAAGGAGAGACAAGAAGGCCTTCTTAAATGAACAATGCAAAGAAATCGAGGAAAACAACAGAATGGGAAAGACTAGAGATCTTGTCAAGAAAATCGGAGATCTCAAGGGAGCGTTTTGTGCAAAGACGGGCATGATAAAGGACAAAGAAGGCAGGGATCTCACAGAAGCAGATGAGATTAAGAAGAGGTGGAAAGAATACACAGAAGAACTATACAGGAAAGATCTGAATGTCCCTGATAGCCATGATAGTGCGGTCACTGAACTTGAGCCGGACATCCTAGAAAGTGAAGTCAAGTGGGCCTTAGGAAGCATTACTAACAACAAAGCTAGCGGAGATGACAGTATTCCAGCTGAGCTATTTAAGATCCTAAAAGATGATGCTGTTAAAGTGCTGCACTCAGTATGCCAACACATTTGGGACACTCAACAGTGGCCACAAGACTGGAAAAGGTCAGTTTACATTCCAATTCCAAAGAAGGGCAACGCCAAAGAGTGTTCAAACTACCGTACAATTGCACTCATTTCACATGCCAGCAAGGTGATGCTCAAAATCCTACAAGCTAGGCTTCAGCAGCATGTGAACCGAGAACTACCGGAAGTACAAGCTCGGTTTGCTGAGGCAGAGGAACTAGAGATCAAATCGCCAACATTCGCTGCATCATGGAGAAAGCAAGAGAATTCCAGAAAAACGTCTATTTCTGCTTCATTGAATACACTAAAGCCTTTGTGTGGATCACAACAAACTCTGGCAAATTCTGAAAGTGATGGGAGTACCAGACCACCTTACCTGTCTCCTGAGAAACCTGTACGAGGGTCAAGAAGCAACAGTCAGAACCAGACATGGAACAACCGAGTGGTTCAAAAGTGGAAAAGGAGTACGACAAGGCTGTATATTGTCGCCCTGCTTATTTAACTTATATGCAGAGTACATCATGAGAAACGCCGGGCTGGATGAATCACAGGTCGGAATTAAGATTGCCGGGAGAATTATCAACAACCTCCGATATGCAGATGATACCACCCTAATGGCAGAAAGCGAAGAGGATCTAAAGAGCCTCTTGTTGAGGGTGAAAGAGGAGAGTGCAAAAGCTGGTTTGAAACTCAACATTAAAAAAGGTCCGTACAATGAAAGCTATGGTTTTCCCAGTAGTACTGTATGGCTGTGAGAGCTGGGCTATAAGGAAGGCTGAGCGCCGAAGAATTGATGCTTTCGAACTGTGGTGCTGGAGAAGACTCTTACGAGTCCCCTGCACTGCAAGGAGGTCAAATCAGTCCATCCTAAAGGAAATCAACCCTGAATGCTCATTGGAAGGACAGAGACTGAAGCTGAAGCTCCAATATTTTGGCCACCTAATGCGAAGAGAAAACTCCCTGGAAAAGACCCTGATGCTGGGAAAGACTGAGGGCAAAAGGAGAAGGGGACGGCAGAGGATGAGATGGCTGGATAGCATCACCGATGCAATGAATACGAACTTGAGCACGCTCCGGGAGAGAGCGCAGGACAGGAAGGCCTGGCGTGCTATGGTCCACGGGGTCACGAAGAGTCGGACACGACTGAACGACTGAACAACAACAAAACAAGGATCTCTTTGGTATATGCACCAAACTACGCCTTTCCCTAAAACTGAACCAAGATGCCAGTCCTCATGGTTCTAAATCAAGGGCTATTTAAACAGGAACATAGGAAGCTGCCTTCCACTGAGTCAGACGCTTGGTCCATCTAGCATAATATTGCCAACACTGACTGGCAGCCATGGCTCTCCAGGGTGTCAGGCAGGATTCTTTTCCAGCCCTACCAGGAGGTGTTGCCAGGGATCGAACCTGGGAACCTTCTGCATGCAGAGCAGTGGCCTTTCCTCTGAGCTACAGTTCCTCTAAAGATAAACTAAGATTCTAGTCCCTGTAGTTCTGAATCAAGGGTGATTTAAATAGGAACATAGGAAGCTGCCTTATAAGATGTAAGGCCCTTGGCCCATCTAGCCCCATATTGTCAACACTGACTGGCAGCAGCAGCTCTCCAGGGTTTCAGGCAGGACTTTTTCCTAGACCTACATGGCGATGCTGCTGGGGATTGAATTTGGGACCTCATGCAAAGCGGGGGCTCTGCCCACTAAACAATTGCCCATCCTATTTATCTTTATTTATTTATTTATTTATTTATTTATCTTATTAATCGTCCATCTTGCTGGTCACCCAGCCACTCTGGGCGATGTACAACATATAATAAAACAGTTTAAAACAATAAAATTCTACAATAAAAACATTTTCTAAAATACCCTAACCCACCCCAAATGCCTGCCTGAAAAACCACATTTTTAATGCATGGTGGAAGCTCATTAAAGAGGGGGCATGGCGGAGTTCCCTAGGGAGGGAGTTCCACAGAGTGGGGGCCACCACAGAAAAGGCCCTCTCCCTCGTCCCCATCAGTCTAGCTGTCCTGGCTGATGGGACAGAGAGAAGGCCATCCGAGGCTGATCTTGTTAAGCGGCCTGTCTGGTGCTGCTGGAGGCGCTCCTTAAGATAGGCTGGGCCGGAACCATATAGGGTTTTAAAGGTCAAAACCAACACCTTGAATTTGGCCCAGAAAACAACTGGTAACCAGTGCAACTCCTTCAGCACTGGAGTGATGTGATCTTGCTGGCGGCTGCCTTTAAACAGGCGAGCCGCTGCGTTCTATACCAGCTGCAGCTTCTGAACCATCTTCAAGGGTAACCCCACGTAGAGCGCATTACAGTAGTCTAGACGAGAGGAGACCAGGGCATGTACTACCGATGGGAGCAGATGGTCGGGAAGGAAGGGGCGCAGCCGCCATATCAGAAGGAGTTGATACAGCGCTGTCCGGCTCACAGCTGACACCTGAGCCTCCATGGACAGCTGGGAGTCCAAAATGACCCCCAGGCTGCGGACCTGGTCTTTCAAGGGTAGCCGTACCCCATTCAACACCAGGTCAACATCCCCCAGCCTCCTCTTGTCTCCCACCAAAAGTACCTCGGTCTTGTCAGGGTTCAGCTTCAGCTTATTCCTCCCCATCCAGCCACTCACCGTCTCCAGACATTTGGACAGGGATTCTACGGCCAACCTTGGTGAAGATTTGAACGAGAGGTAGAGCTGCATGTCATCCGCATATTGATGACACTGCACCCCAAACCTCCTGATGATAGCCCCCAGCGGCTTCACATAGATGTTAAATAGCATTGGGGAGAGGATGGAACCCCGTGGCACCCCACAAGTGAGTGGCCATGGGTCCGAAACCTCCTCTCCCAGTGCTACCCTCTGGTACCTGCCGAAGGACCGGAACCACTGCAATACGGTGTCTCCAATGCCCAACCCCTCCAAGCGGTCCAGGAGGATACCATGGTCGATGGTATCAAAAGCCTCTGAGGTCGAGGAGAACAAGGACAGATCATTCACCCCTATCCAAAGCCCTCCTCATATCATCCACAAAGGCGACCAAGGCCGTTTCTGTCCCAGGCCTGAAGTCCGACTGAAATGGGTCTTCCAAGTGTGCCTTCAACTGCATCACCACCACCCCCTCAATCACCTTGCCCAAAAATGGCAGATTCGAGACTGGGCAAAAGTTGTTCAGAACTTGGGGATCCAAGGAGGGCTTCTTTAAGAGCGGTCTTATCACTGCCTCCTTGAGGGCTGATGGCATCACTCCCTCCTCAAGGGAGGCATTCACCACCGCCCTGATCCCCTCACTCAGTCTCTCTCTGCAGCCCATAATGAGCCAAGATGGGCAAGGATCAAGTAAGCAGGTGGCCAGCCTTACAGATGAAAGCACCTTGTCCACTTCATCAGGAGGAAGAAGCTGGAACCGATTCCACAAAACTGGTTTGCCACAGGCCGCCTCTTGCTCACTAACTGTATCCACAGCGTGCGGAATAACACTCCTTATCCGATCAATTTTATCTGCAAAGTGCCTTGCCAAGGCCTCCCAGGAGGACTTAGAATGCTCCAGCGGTTCCGGAGCAACTGGACTGACCAGGCTCCGGACCACTTGGAACAGCCTCCTGGGACAGCACTCTGCAGACGCGATGGAGGCAGCATAATATTCCTTTTTTGCTGCCTTCACCGCCACGTGACAGGCTGAAGATACAGCTCTAGCCCGTGTCTGATCGTCTTTGGAGCGAGACTTCCGCCACCGGCGCTCTAGCCGTCTCACCTCCTGTTTCAGAGCTCGTAACCGCGGATTGAACCATGGTGCAGTCCGAGCCCTGTTCTGGGGGAGAGGGCGTTTCGGAGCCACCTGATCTAATGCCCCAGTGATGGCAGCGTTCCAGCCACCCAGCAGGGTCTCGACCGAGTGGCCGTTGGCGTGCCCCAGAGAATCCTAGGGATGTACGAAAGTTCCGCCACGGATCTCTGGGAGGCCGAATGCGCTGGTGGCGAAATCGGTGGCGGAACGGCCCCTCGCCCCCCTGCCCCCCCCCCGGGACGGGACTTACCTTAGGCGGATCTTCCTGGCAGCGGCGGCTGCGGCGGCTGGTTTTCCGACCGACTGCCGCCGTCACCGCCATTTCCAGATTAAAAAAACACACACACACAAAAACGTGATAGGCTACATAAAGGTTTACGTAGCCTATAACGGCTAGATTTTAAAAAACACCGTGATGGGCTATGTAAATGTTTACATAGCCTATCACGGCTGATTTAAAAAAAAAAAAGGCCAAGCTATTTGCGTTCCCCTTATTTTTGCCGTCTTAGTCTACGTAAATGTTTACGTAGACTAAGACATGCCAAAATAAGGAACGCAAATGGCAGCGCCCATGGGCGCCGCCATTTGCATACGCGCGTGTTTTTTTTAAATCAGCCGTGATAGGCTACGTAAACATTTACGTAGCCTATCACGGCTGACTGCAGGGATGCAAACGGCGGCGCCTATGGCCACCGCCATTTGTGTCCCTGCTAGCCAGAGGCCGGATGTCCGGCTGCTGGCGGAGCCGGCCGGCGGCTCCACAGAATCCCTGTGGAGCGGAGCCGGCCGGCCAGGATTCTGGGTGGGAGGAACGGAGTGCCTCCCCCCTCCAGCCAGGATTCCAGGGGGAGGGACGGAACGCCTCCCCCCCAGCATCAGCATAATCCGCGGAAAGGTACCTTTTGTACATCCCTAGAGAATCCCCAAGCGCGTTCAGGAATCCATTCAGATCCATAAGACGCCTGGGGCGGACCATTTTAATGGGTCCTCCACCCCTGCAGAGGGGTTATGGAACCGAGAAGTCCAACGTCACCAGATAGCGATCTGACCATGACAAGGGGGTGGAGGATATACCCCCGACTTCCAGATCACTCCCCGCTTCTCCAGAAACAAACACAAGGTCTAGTGCATGACCGGCTACATGGGTGGGCCCAGTTAGAATATGGTGCAGCTCCCAGGAGGCCATGGTCTCCATGAAGTCCCGAGGTGCTCCTGTGAGGATGGCCTCCGAATGTACGTTGAAGTCCCCCAACACCAATAAGTTAGGGGACTGCACACGCACATCAGAGACCACCTCAAGCACCTCGGCCAGGGAGTCAGTCGTGCCGCGGGGTGGACGGTACACGAGCAGAATCCCCAGACTGCCCTTCGGGCCCAACCTCCAGTACATGCACACAGCAACCTTGGTCTCCCGGAGAGGGGGTCTGTGAAGACCAAGGACTCTCGGTAGATAACAGCCACTCCCCCTCCCCGATCCCCAGCCCTCGGCTGCTGTGCATACGAAAATCCGGCTGGACACATGGCCGCAAGGGTTGGAGCAGCAGCCTCGGCCAGCCAGGTCTCCGTGATACATGCCAGGTCTGCACCCCCATCCAGGATCATGTCATGGATGAGGGAGGTTTTCTGGGGAACAGACCTGGCATTGCAGAGCAGCGAACGAAGGCCAGAAGATGGGGTCACGCCTCCCCCAGCCATCCTTTGGCTCTGGGCAGGCCCGGAGCAGGGGACAGATACTACACATCTCTCCCTTGTTCCCCTTCCCTGGCATGGCCTGCCCCTAGCGCTCCGCCAGCGCCTGCCGCCCAGCCTCGGGATGTTCTGGCCCCCAACACTGCCCCCACTGCCTCCATCAGGCGGACACATGCCCCCTCGCTCCCGCCTATCAGGCAGGCTACCCGCCCCTAAAACACAACAGAATCCCCCAGAAATTAAAACAACAATTAAAAAATCTCCTTAAAAATAGCGCCAGGCAGGAGTCCGCAGGGAAGGCCTGGTGTTGGTGGTGGCGGCGGCGGCGGCAGTTAAAAGATCCATACAGGCTGCAAGTTGATCAGCCTGCAGTGCATTTTCAGAGCTGTATCAGGGGGAGAATTTCCCCACAAACCACCTTCTCCCATCACAGAGTAGCCACTGAAGGGAAAAGCCAGATATAGGACTTTCTCTTTGGCACCCTTCACAGATCTGAGGCAGGCCGCCTTACACACGAGATGAAACCCCATGCCTTGGCATGAAACCCCTGACAATTATGGTTTGCCTTGGTGCCTTTCAGATGCTTTGGATGGCAACTCCCACAATCCCCGAGCATTAGCCCTGCTGGCTGGGGCTGATGGGAGTTGTAGTCCAAAGCATCTAAAAGACGCCAGGTTGCCTGCTGCAGCACGTCGCATCCATCGCAACAAAGATATTGCTGCTAATGCAAAATGCGCCAGCCAAGATGCCCGCTCTTTGGATCATCTTGCACTGATCTTGTTTTCACCAGCATTGGCTTCCTAGTTTGTTTCCCAACCTTTAAATTTCTGAATGGTTCGGGACCGGGATATCTGAAGGATCACCCACGCAAACCTGTCCTTTATGGTCACCATCGGAGGCTCTGCTCCATCTTCTGTTGCCAAGAGAGATGCGGCTGGGGATAACACCAATCAGGCCCTTCTCGATTGGAGCCCCCTGGCTGTGGAACTCTTTCCAAAGAGGGGTTCAACTGGCCCCTTAATAGACACATTTTTACTTTGCCGGGCTTGCAACGGGTTTTAATTGTTGTGTTACCATCGCTGGCGGCTGCTTTCAGTTTGTTCCCTTTTCTGGGGGTTTGACTGTATCGGGATTGTATTTTATTGTTTTTATAGGGGCTTTATTGTATCAAGATGGTCTTTTTATTGCTGCGAATGAGCCTGGTGGCCAAAGGCAGCATATACCCAGCTGGGTCCAGCAGGTTGTAAATTCCTCCTTGAGAGAGGGGGTGGCACCAGCCTCTTTAAAAGAGGCGGTAATCAGGCCACTCCTGAAAAAGCCTGACCTGGACCCGGAGGATGGTAATAATTATAGGCCAGTGGCCGACATCCCCTTCCTGGGCAAGGTGCTTGAGCGGGAGGTTGCAGGACAGCTCCAGGCACTCTTGAATGAAATGGATTATCTAGAACCATTTCAATTGGGCTTCAGGCCTGGTTTTGGAGCGGAAACTGCCTTGGTCGCCCTGTGGGATGACCTCTGCCGGGAGAGGGACAGGGGGAGTGCGACCCTGGTGATTCTCCTGGACCTCTCAGCGGCTTTCGATACCATCGACCATGGTTTCCTTCTGGATGGGTTGTCTGGGTTGGGAGTTGGAGGCACTGCACTACAGTGGTTCCGCTCCTACTTGGATGGCCGATTCCAGAAGGTGGTGCTGGGGGATTACTGCTCTGCGCCATGGCAATTGTGCCGTGGGGTTCCACAGGGCTGTATTTTGTCCCCCATGCTGTTTAACATCTACATGAAACCACTGGGGGAGGTTATCCGGAGGTGTGGGCTGAGGTGCATCAATATGCAGATGACACCCAGCTCTACCTCTCTTTCTCACCAAACCCAGGTGAGGCAGTGGCTGTTCTGAATCGGTGCCTGGGCACAGTAATGGACTGGATGAGGGCTAATAAACTGAAACTCAATCCAGACAAGACGGAGGTGCTGTTAGTGGGTGGTTCATCTGCCCGGCTAGGTGATATTCAACCTGTTCTGGAGGGGGCTGCACTCCAGGATCAGGTTTGTAGTTTTGGGGTGCTCTTGGACCCAGAACTGTCACTTGAGGCACAGTTGAACTCAGTGGCACCGAGCACTTTTTATCAGCTTAGGCTGGTATACCAACTACACCCTGATCTGGACAGAGATAGCCCAGCTACAGCTATCCGCGCTCTGAGAACTTCTCGTCTGGATTACTGCAATGCGTTATACGTGGGGCTGCCTTTCAAAACGGTCCGGAAACTTCAGGTGGTCCAAAATAGGGCAGCAAGATTGTTAACAGGGACTGGCCAACGAGAACAGATTACACCAGTACTTTTCCAGCTGCACTGGCAGCAAGTCCATTTACGGGCCCGATTCAAAGTGCTGGTATTAACATTCAAAGCCCTAAACAGCTTGGGGCCAGGTTATCTGAAGGATTGCCTCCTCCCATATGTGCCTGCCTCCAGACCCTAAGATCATCCTCAGGGTCTTTCTCTGGGAGCCCCCGCTGAAGAAATTCAGGCTGGTGGCCCTCCAGCTGTGGAATGAGCTCCCTAGAGAGGTTCACCTGGCACCTACCTTGCTTTCCTTCCAGCACCAGATGAAGACCTTTTTATTCTCCTTGGGAGGAAAGCTATGGCAAACCTAGACAGCATAGTAAGAAGCAGAGACATCACTTTGCCGACAAAGGTCCGCATAATCAAAGCTACGGTTTTCCCAGTAGCAACGTATGGCTGTGAGAGCTGGACTATAAGGAAGGCTGAGCGCCGAAGAATTGATGCCTTCGAACTGTGGTGCTGGAGAAGACTCTGATGAGTCCCCTGGACTGCAAGGAGGTCAAATCAGTCAGTCCTAAAGGAAATCAACCCTGACTGCTCACTGGAAGGACAGATACTGAAGCTGAAGCTCAAATATTTTGGCCACCTAATGCGAAGAGAAAACTCTCTGGAAAAGACCCTGATGCTGGGAAAGACTGAAGGCAAAAGGAGAAGGGGGCAGCAGAGGATGAGATGGATAGATAGCATCACCGACGCAATGAATATGAACTTGAGCACACTCCGGGAGAGTGCGGAGGACAGGAAGGCCTGACGTGCAACATTTTTATTAATGACTTGGAGGAGGAGGTGCAGGGAATGCTGATCAGATTTGCAGATGACACAAAATTGGGCGGGATAGCTAATACTTTGGAAGACAAAAACAAAATTCAAAGTGATCTGGATAGACTGGAGCGCTGAGCAGAAAACAACAGAATGACATTTAACAGGGATAAATGCCGAGTTCTGCACCTAGGACAAAGAAACCAAATGCATAGTTACAAGATGGGGGATACATGGCTCAACAACACTACAAGCAAGAAGGATCTTGGAATTGTTGTCGATCACAAGCTGAATATGAGCCAACAATGTGATGTGGCTGCAAAAAAGGCAAATGCTCTTTTGGGCTGCATTCATAGAAGCATCACTTCCAAATCCCGGGAAGTACTAGTTCCCCTCTACTCAGCACTGGTTAGGCCTCATCTGGAGTACTGTGTCCAGTTCTGGGCACCACACTTGAAGAAGGATGCAGACAAACTGGAGAGGGTTCAGAGGAGGGCAACAAAGATGATCAAGGGACTGGAAACAAAGCCCTATGATGAGAGACTGAAAGAACTGGGCATGTTTAGCCTTGAGAAGAGAAGACTGGGGGGGAGATATGATAGCACTCTTCAAGTCCTTGAAAGGTTGTCACAGAGAGGAAGGCCAGGATCTCTTCTTGATCATCCCAGAGTGCAGGACACGGAATAATGGGCTCAAGTGACAGGAAGCCGGATTCCGGCTGAACATCAGGAAAACCTTCCTGACTGTTAGAGCAGTAGGACAATGGAACCAATTACCCAGGGAGGCGATGGGCTCTCCCACACTGGAGGCGTTCAAGACGAGGCTGGACAGCCATCTGCCAGGGATGCTCTGACTTGGATTCCTGCATTGAGCAGGGGTTGGACTCGATGGCCTTGTAGGCCCCTTCCAACCCTACTATTCTATTATTCTAGCTTTGGTGTTTTAAATCTGTATTTTATATCTTTGTATTGCTGCTAGGTTTTATTCTGGTTGCACTATTATATTGTGGTTTTAAGCTTTCATATTTTATGTTGCTTTATGCTGCAGTTTGTGGTTTTAATTTTCATGAACCGCCCAGAGAGCTTTGGCGGTATCGAAGTAAGTAAGTACCTGTTTCTCTTATTTATAAATAAATATTTATATTTATTTATAAAAATAAATATTTTATTTATTTATAAAATAAATTTATTTATTTTATTTATTTACTCTTATTTATTTATAAAATAAAATATCTGTATTTTAAACTCCTGTACTGCTGCTAGGTTTTATTGTGGTTGTATTGTTATATTGTGGTTTTAATGTTCTATATATTTTAAATTGTTTTATTGTGTGTTGTTTGGTTTTAATTTTTGTGAACCGCCCAGAGAGCTTCGGCTATTGGGCACTATAGAAATGAAATAAATAAAACAAAATAATAAATAAATAAATATACATATATAGTTATATATTTATAAATAATATATTTAAGATTATAAATATTATATATAAGATTATATATAAGATTCAGGGGCTCATGTACTTTGCTTCTTACATTATTTAGAGGAATCAAGACCATCCCAGAAGGTCCTGTTTTACCCCAGCAAAACTGCTGCCTCTTAG
Source organism: Heloderma suspectum (assembly GCF_057233095.1). Taxonomy (NCBI): domain Eukaryota; kingdom Metazoa; phylum Chordata; class Lepidosauria; order Squamata; family Helodermatidae; genus Heloderma; species Heloderma suspectum. Next base: position 1,042,664 of record NC_139476.1, on the reverse strand, counting down.
ACGCAAGACCCTCCTTGAGATGTGAGGATGCTGAGCTTGTCGCTATAGCAATGGTCACTCCCACCCTTGCCCTCTTCTCCGGTTGTCATAGCAACCAGGAAGGAGAGCCATTCTGCTGGCCACACCTGTTCGCCAAGGGGACAAATAAGCCGCAAGCCAGAAAATAAACATTTCCATGGAGCGAAGAAATCAGAGATTATATGTAGGGAATATTTAACAAGAGATGTTTGTTTATTTATTCAATTTCTATGCCGCCCTATAGCCAAAGCTGCCAGGGTGGCTCGCAACAATTAAAACCAGAAAATGCATCATAAAATACAATATAAAATGTAAAGCCTTAAAACTACAGTATAAAAGTACAAACAAGAATCAAACCTAGCAGCAATGCAGAGATGTGAAATACAAAAACAGATTTAAAACAACATAGCTAAAAGCCTAAAGCCTGGATGGATGGATGGATGGATAACTCAGAGTAGTTTTCTTACACTGTCCAGTGGGGTCGCCATGTTAGTCTGCTGGAGCAAAACCAACCAAGTCTTGTGGCACCTTCAAGAAGAACAAATTTGCAACAGCCAAAGCTTTTGTGAAACAGCCTCTACTTTTTCAGGTGCATCAAGCGTCACCTTAATTCAGCAGCTATATACACAATATTCTCACTGATACCACTGGCTGGATATGCTAGTGTTAGGTGGATTCTCAGCTTGTGGGTGGGCCATACCCAGAGCAACCCACTAAGGGAGAGGATCACTGGGGGTGTCTTGCCTAAAGATCCACAAAAACCTGGGGCTGGCACCAACCATACCCAAAGCATGCTCAACGGCCTCTTGTCAGCCTGGAGAGAAGAGACAAGCAGGGGCTGCAGATGTTGTCGCATTCATCATCTTTAAAAATGTCTCGTACAAAGGCATAGAGGTGAGGCTCATCCAATTTTCAGACTAGGAGAAGTCGCTGATACCTTAGAAGACAGAAGCAGGCTTCATGTCACTCTTGACCGAATGCAGGACTGGGCCCCAACTAAGGAAATGAATTTCAACCAAGATAAATGTAAAGTTCTGCACCCAAATCAGAAAAACCACACGCACAAATATAGGATGGGCAAGACCTGGATCTAAGGTTTCTAGTAGGCCACGAGCTAAAGATGAGCCAGTGATGTGACTCTGCAGCTAAAAAGGCTAACACAATGCTAAATGTAGCGTCTAGATTGTGAGAAGGTACTGCTCTGTTCTGAATTGGTCAGACCTCACCTGGAGTACTGTGCCTGGCTCTGGGCACTGCAATTTGAGAAGGATATTGTCAAACTGGTACACAGCCATAGCTGGCTGGGAAAGATAGGACTTGTAGTCAACACCTTTGGAAGGCACCAGGTTGGGGAAGCCATGCTACAGAATGCTGTGATCTTGCAATGCCATATTTTGGCAGCAGGGGGCAGCAGCCAGCTATTTTTCTAGCCCCTTGAAAAACTTGAAATAATTACTTAATAAGATTGTAAACGGCTTCTGCCCCATTTCTAGCCAATCTGCCCCCCCCCCCATGTCAGGTGACCTGTCTTGATGGTTTCATAAGCCACCCACACATGGAATTAGGGCCCGTCTCCAACACACAACATGCACCCATTCACCTGGGCCATGCAAATTCAGCCAAAATTTTCTACACCCCCATCACGTCTCCCCTTACTCAACCTTTTTCCCCCTCTAAGTGAAACAGCCCCAAATGTGGCAACTGCTCTTTGCAGGGGCCTTGCTCCAGCCCCTCGACCACTTTTCGTCACCCTTTTTCCCATCCCTTAAGCTCTTTCAAGCTGGAGGTTGTCATCACCACATCCTGTGGCAGTGAGTTCCACAAGTTCATGGGAGTATCATGTGAAGAATCTGCCCAGAGAACATCAGTTGTTGCGTGGATTAGAAATGAATAAGTGAAATAAATAAAATAGTACAGTTTCTCCTGACATGGCGAGTCAGTGACACCTGCTGGGTTTTTGCCTCTTGCTGGGGTGGCCAACCAGGGGAAAACTGCCTTCCCTGTTCCCATCTGGCAGTATCCTGCAGACCAAACTGCTGCCAAAGGCAGAGGAGCACACAGAGTTGGCAACTGCACCTGTTCCAGAAATGTTCACTCTGAAGGCAAGATCCAGCCCTCCGTTTCCCCCACATCAATGTACTAGAGAGCTAATAAGAACGGAAGTTAGCAACACTGAATTGCCACAGTTGCAACTCCAGATGTTTTGGCCACTATTCCCATGATCCCACACTACTGGCTGTGCAGGCTGGGGCTGATGGGAGTTGTCGGCCAAAACATCTGGAAGGCCACAAATGGCCCACCCCTGAATTGATAAAACAATCAAACTGAAATGACCGTAATATCAAACGGGCAAGCGCCAAAGATAGAAATTATGTAAACAGAAATACATCCCCCACTAATGCCGGCTGAGCATAAAGCACATGGGGGCATCCCACGAAGCCGAATGGTGGAAGATTTAGGACAGATAAAAGAACGTACTTTTTCACAGAATGCGGAGTTAAACTATTCGCTACTGCAAGATGTAGTACTGGGCACAGGTCTGGACACCTTTAAAAGGGGGATCAGACAAATTCATGGAGGAGGAGGCAACCAATGGCTACTAGTCATGATGGCTATATCTTTCCTCCATTATCAGAGGCAGTATACTGGGGAACATGAGCGAGAGTGTGCTAGTGCATTCTTGCTCTGCTTCCCAGGGTGGCATCCAGCTGGAACTGGATGCAGAATAAGGTGGACCCTTGGCCTGATCCAGCACAGCGCTCCTTGAATGCTGATGTTCGCACTGCGCATGAGATATTTCATAATATCCTGAATAAATCTCTTCAGAATGAATCTGTTACGCCAGTCCGTCCAGCCATTTGAGATTATCTGTATTCCTTGGAATTATGGCAGCCTTGCCAGAAGAAAGGCGTCAATCCTTCACAAGAAACTAGTCCTTATTGACTTCGGAGCGGCGGCGGTAGTAGTGGTGAGAATAAGGAATATCATGATCTCACCCTAGACTGCACTGGGTGCTGACTGCAACTTCAGCCACCAGGGGGCAGGCTCACTCTTCAGGAGTTAGCTGACGACAAGACACAAGACCCTTCCCCAGAACTGAAGCACCCATGGGTGCTATGTATGTCCCTTCGAGACACTGGTCCCCATTGGGCACACGACAGATTTTCTTGCTTGGCTCCAGCATGCACACAGCAGATCCCCAAGTCCACCTGGGGGAATATTTTCATCACAACCCCAACCCCATATAGCTCAAGAAATAAATAAATGCTTTCCTTTGTGCACTGCTAGAATGTATGTATTTATTTCCTCCAAGGAAGTGAACATGGCTCTCCCACCCACCACCTTTTACTCTCACAACAACCCTGAGAGGTCGCCTAGGCGCCCTAACCGCGGCACCACATCGTCCGTCGCCTGTGTTTTATTTTGACATTTCATTGCAAAGGCTTATCAGATGTGTACATGAGAAGTTAGAACCAGTCTGGTGATTCTCTGGTAACACTGGAACCACGGGGGGGGGGGGGGGTCACCCAGCGAAACAGCGTGGTGGCCAGACGGACAGAGCACCAGGAATTCTTCACACAATGCATCATGGACCTGCGGAACTCCATGCCGCAAGATGGGGCATTTGGCACCAGTTTCAGTCACTTTATGCTGGGGGCCTGTCAATACCAATTTGCTGCGACCGTTGAGCGAAACCTCCAGGTCCAACAGCAGTCAGGCCCTGGAAACCGGCTGTTGGGGACCTTGCCTTAACACCCCAGCTTGTGATCTTCGTGGGGGCATCTTGGACCAAAACAGCCTTGAGTCTGGTCCAACCAGGCAGTCCTTTTGTCCTGATGGCAAACTCTGCCAAGAGACGCCTCCGGCTCCAGAACACGACCACCCCTCACCAGCAACCGCTTTGCTCTTCCTGTCCTGCCCTGGCGAAATCTGGCTGTCCCCTGCTGGAAACAGGATACTGGGTCTGACGCGGCAGCAACCGGCCCTTTTTTTCTTTCTCCCGGCACCCACGCATTTATTATAATTATTATTACTGTCCTTCTCATTTCCAGCCCAGGTCCTCGGGGGCAAAGCAGCCGCCTTTGCCCCGATGCGAACAGCGCTTGCAGACTCGGGTCTGAATCACTGGAGCGGTTGTGCAACCGCCGGATCACGTTTCGCCCACTTTGGCCGGGGATCCAAAAGAGGATTAGCCACCCCCCCTTCAACTGTATCACACCCCCGACACCCCCCCGAAATATGCCCTCATTTGATGAGTCGGTGACAGTTCCGAAATTGTGGGTACCCGGGACAATTCGGCAAGGCGTCCACCCTGCAGCCCCGGCGCTCTTACGCGCGAGTAGGTGCCATGAACGGAGAAGGGTTGGCTCCTGCGCAAACACGCGCTACACAAGACAAAACCCGCCGCTCGCGAGCTGCTGGCTTTTGTTTCTGCGGCAGTGCACGCCCGCTCGTGTTCTACTCGCGAGTAACCCTCCTTGCGTGCAGCGGGGCTTACGCCCGGGCTTGCAGCCTCGAAGGCCGTGCTGCGCGCACTGCTCTGCCCGATGCAGTGCGGGTCTTGGGTGCCTGTTTACTCGGGAGCAAGCCGCCCTCGCCCCCACCGAGCCTGGTGCGTCGGAATCGGTCCCTTCAGACGGAAGGGCCGCGTCGAAGTCTGGGGCGTTCCGAGTAAGCTGGGCGTTTTTCGCCTCTCGCTGCGCAAGTTAAGGGAGGAGCGTTCCCGGAAGGAGGGGGGGGCGCAAAATGGGGGGGGGTGGCTGGCGCCGCAAAATGCACGCGCGGCTTTTGCTGGGGGCTGGTTGTTTTTCTTTGTGCATGCGTTTTGCGTGGGGGGGGGGGGCGTCGTTTGCGGAATGCACACTCCTGTTTTCTTTTTTTGCAAGGTTGCAAAAAAAAAGAACACTTTTGCAAGCTTTCGCGTGGATTGTGGTCACGGTTCGCCAAGCTGCACAGACCGAGTGGGGGGGGGATGACCCCCCCCGCCCCACGCAGCTGCGTTTCCCAACCTGCCCATTTTTTCCCCCCGTTTTGCATCTAATCATAGCTGTTTTGTTCCGCCGTTGCAATATCATTGCCAAAGAAATCAGCCGTCGAAGCCAAGGCGGGGCTCTCCGCGCACACTTCTAACGTCTCTCCCCCCAACCCTTCTGGTTTCCAAAATAGAAGCACTCAACAACAACAACAAAATCACTCAGCACTTGAAGAAAAAAAAAATCCCCTTAATCGATTAAGATTAAGGAACCGCCCAGAGAGCTTCGGCTATTGGGCGGTATAGAAATGAAATAAAATTAATTAATTAATTAATTAATTAATTAAGAGAAGGTCAGGCGGCCTTTGCAAATCCCTGTTTTTTAAAAAAAAAAAAAAATCGTGCAACAAGCCCAGCCCTGTTTTCTGGGGAAATCACGCACCACGGCAACTTTTCCTGCTGGGAAGAGGAGCAAGAAAACACCCGACCGAAACTCCACTCCGCCTCTTCCCTCCCTCCCTCCCTCCCCGGCTTTGTTTCTCTTTGGCGAGAAACCCCGCCGCCCCGCCCACCTCCCCGGTTGCAACACTTCCCCACGCCCACGTGGCGGCTCCTGCGCAGGCAGCCAATCGCGGGGCTCGCTGAGACTTCCTTTGCGGCCGGGCAGCCAATAGAAGCAAGGGAAGGCCGACCGGAGCCGCGCCCCCCTCGGGAGGGCATAAAAGGAGCTGTCAGCGGGCGTGGAGCCCCAGCAGCCGGTCAGCCGGCCAGGAGAGCAGTCGGTGGCGCGCCGCTTGTCGCCAGTCGCCGCCGGCCTCGCGCTTGTCTCCGCCGCCCCGTCTGGCCCTTGGGTCGCCTGCACGGGGCTGCCGCCGCGGAGCCCCCTTTTTGCGGGGCGAAGAGAGCTGCGCCCCTTTTCCCGCGCGCGCATCTCACGCCCCCGCGGATTACAGTTGCAACATGACTTTGGAGGAGCTGGTGACTTGCGGCCGCGCGGAGAAGAGGTGAGCGCGGCCGCCCCGTCCGCGCAGCGCGCGGCTGGTCAGGGCTGCGCGCGGCGCCCGGGGCCGGAGCGGGCTCGGCAGGGCGAGTGTGGCCGGCCTCGCAGCGCGACGAGGCTCCTCGCCGCAGCCGGGGCCGTCAGCGGCGGCCGAGCTGGCGCCGGGGGGCGATCCGCGGTCCAAGCTCGACGGCCGCGCGCCCCCTGCGCCCCTTCTGACTCTGCGCCTCGCTCTTCCTTGCAGGATGAAGCCCGTCGGGGAGGCTGTCGAGCGGCTGCTGGCGGCTGCGCAGAGGCAGGGCTGTTTGACCGTCGGCGTCTACGAGTCCGCCAAGCTGATGAACGTGTGAGTGTGTCCCGTCCCGCGCCGCCGCCTTGCGCGCTCGGCGGCGCCCCGGGTGCCGTGCCGGGCTTTCCGAGGAGGCCCGTCCGCGTTGGCGGGGCCGGGGAGCGGGGCCGGGGGCGGCTTGCCAGGTCGGGGGGGCCCGGGGGGGCCGCCGCGCCTCTCCCCGCCCCGGCTGACGGGCTCCCTCCTGCGCGCAGCGACCCGGACAGCGTGGCGCTGTGCCTGCTCGCCGTCGACGAGGCGGACGAGGGCGACGTCGCCTTGCAGATCCACTTCACCCTCATCCAGGCCTTCTGCTGCGACAGCGACATCCACATCTTGCGCGTCTCCGGCATGGAGCGGCTGGCGGCCGTGCTCGGCGAGGGCCCCGAGGCCGGGGGCGAGCCGCGGGACCTGCACTGCATCTTGGTCACGGTGGGTCGGCGGCGCGGCGTCGGGGCGCCGGCCCGGCGCCTCCCTCCAGGCGGCCTGCGCTGCCGCGCCCGGCTCGGCCGGGCGGGGATGCTGGGAGTTGTTGTCCGACGTGCCCGGCGATCCCGGGCTGGGCGAGGCTGCCCTCGAGGGCCTGGCGCCGATGCGGCAGCTTGGCAGTTCCGCTTCTTTGCTAAGGGAGAGGGCGCTGGAGACCCGCCAGAAGGGGGCAGCAGCATGGTGGGGGCATTTCCCAGCCAGACGCCTGGCTATTTTCTGCCCGGGGGAGGAGGGGATTCCTCCAGTTTTTGGCCCTTTGGCCCCATTTCGGGCATGCAGGGGTTCTCAGTGGACCTGGCCAGCAACCCTGACTCGAATAGATCGGAATGTTCTCCCTCCGTTCCGGGCCGGGAGGGGGAATTCCTGAGGTGTCATTTCCAGGAGGCTGGTTCTGCAGCCGGGTTGAGTCTGCATGGGCAAAAAAGCCAGGCTCGCGTTCTCTTTTCTTTTGAGTTTTTTTTTGGGGGGGGGAGCAAATAAACGAACGTCAAGCTGCCAAGTTGCGCACCCATTTTCCCCAGCCGGTGGCTTTGCCCTGCAACTCCCGCCATCCCTGGCTGTTTGCCACGCTGGTTGGGGCTGGTGGGGGGGCTGGGGTCCCAACCCACCGGGGGCACTGTGGCCGAGCTGTGCCAGGCTGGCTGGCTAAAGGGTGCTTCATGAGCGCGTGGCAGCCGCTTTTTCGCCTTTCCCTCCCCTAATGGCCCTTCGGTTTCTCCTCCCAAGCAGAACCCGCACACAGATTCCTGGAAAAGCCAAGGCCTTGCTGAGGTGGCCAGCTACTGCGAAGAAAGCCGCTGCAATAACCAGTGGGTGCCCTACGTCTCCCTGCAGGTGCGCTGACCTGGCCGCCCACGCTCTGCCACGTGTGAAGCAAGCAAAGGAGAAAATCGAAAGGGGGGAAGCGGTCTTTTCTAAAAACAAAAAATAGTTGGCCCGGGCCTGGCCCGGCCCGGCAGAAGGAGAGTTGTGGATGAGTCGTGGAGACAGGAGCTGAAGCAGCGAAGGCCTGCGGTGCCAGGGTGCAGGGGCTGGCGGGCGGAGGCCAAGTCATCTGACTGCTCAGAAGCAAGAGGAGGGAGGAGGCGCCTGGCAGCTTCCTGGCTGGCTGTGGCAGGCCCAGTCTGGGCCGGGGGCTGGATGGACGCCTGCGGCAGCGTGTGAACTTGCGCAGCCTGACGGAGGGGGCGAGAGTGGCCTCAGAGCGGCCTCGCTGAACGCCTCAGATTTCCCCAGCGATTGGAGGGGAGCCGGCGGCGTTGTCCTCTTGCGAAGGGCCCTTTTAACCCCGGAGAGGAAGAGAGAAGAGTTCTTCGCCTCTGCCAGCTTATGCAAAAAATAAAATGAAAGGACTGATTTACAAAAGGCAGTTGCAAGCGTTTATCTTTCTTTGGAAGAACTGGATGCATTGAAGGTCTTATTTGTCTTTTTTTAAAACCTAACGTGCAACTTTTTTTCTCTTTTTTTTTTTGCACTCTAAAGCTGGTAGATAATCAAAGACAAAGATAATTAAAGAAATATATTCTTGTATCTGATTTAAACGTTGCAATAAAACCTATTTTACGTTCTGGAAGCGAAGCATGGTGTACGTTCTTGTGTCTGTTTTCTTAAGGGCTTATTTTGCATTTTGAGGGGCGGGAGACGTATTCTCAGCTTGCAGCTGGTGTCTTCTGGTCAGGCAAAGAGCGTGAATTACTTTTGCATTCCATGACAAGTCTCTAGGTGACCCTCAACCTAATAAGTTACCTAAGATACCTGAGATCCTACTTTGCCTCTTCTGGAGATTCCTGCAATCGGTCCCTTCTTTGGAGCATTTCTAATGTGTGCACTTTCTGCCATGCTCAAGAGGTTTGCCTGGGATTTGGACCTTGGCTACCAGGTTGTGCTTTCTCTCATGGGGCTTTTCAGTGGGTGTCCTGGCTGCGCACGAGTGTTTTTTAGGGGTACTTGTCCCTTGAAAGAGGACTGTGGTTTCAAAGCTAAGACTAAAATCCTATACACCAGCATTTGCCAACTGGTGCCTGCAAGATGGCTGCATATTATGGGAATTGTAGTCCAGCACAACTGAAGGGTACCAGACTGGCAAACCCTGCTGTACGCAATTAACTGGTAGTAAGCCCCCTTGAAAAGAGGGAATTCACTTTTGAGTAGACTTGTGCTGGATTGCAATACGCCTTGCCATGCTTAACCTTCGTAATGCTGCTAGAGCCACGGCTTAACCTCTATTTCACTTTCTGCAAACCAGCGTCAGGTATTTGGAACAGGTTAAAAATTGCAACACAAGCGTTGTGTCACCCCTTCCTTCTCTTTTTAAAGGCCATGTTCCAGCTTCTTGCCTGACTGCGCACCCACAATTAGTGTTTTTTGCTGCGGTTAGTTTCGGGGTGGAGAAGTCAGAAGGAAAAACACGCATGCCACGCCAGAGAGCAGCTGTTCATTGGCTAGGGTGCCGCTCACCCTTCTGCTTCCAGGGCCTTGTGCTTAGCCTTTCAAGGGAGCAGAAGTCTGGACTTGTTCCCCACCCGCAACAGGAAGCTTGTGAAACCTGTGTTCTAATCTTGCCACACCGTGCGCATAGGAGCAGTGGGGAGGATTTCACTTTGCCCTCTGATCTCGTGCCAGCCCTGTGACAAGCCTTGGCCACAACACCTCCCGTTTCTAAGAAAACCAAATGGGTCTTCCGGAGCTTGTGACTTGCCTGCAGCTGTGCCTCTGCCTGCCTGCCCAGGGGTTCAGACTTCCCACACTTCCTTGTAGATCTCGGCCAAGCCTGCAGCACACCATAGAGTACTGGTCACAGAGCAAAGCAGGTTCTTGTTCTAAAAGGAAAAAAGCCCCTCTGCTTTCACTGCCCCAACCTGCTGCTAGCCCTTAAGATGCCAAAGCTCAGCTGGGAAGCCAGAGAGGGAGTGCTGATGTGATGCAGGAGGCATTTGCATTTCCCCCAAGGGATCCGCGGAAGGCAGGATGCAAATTAGACCAACGAAGGCCCCGAGCTGCAGCAGAAATTAGACCAACGAAGGCCCCGAGCTGCAGCAGAGGAAATTCTCGCACACCTCTCCCCGCCAGCCCCATCGCGCGTTCGCCGTTCTCTGCAGAGCGCTTAGCAAGGCGCAAGCCCAGCGCACCATGGGATTTGCCAGGGCTTGTTCCGCAGCCGACTCTGTCGCAGAGGTCTCCAGGCGCACCCGTGCCTGTCTGCCTTCTTTTTTGCGGCCTGCTCCAACCCGCACCCCCTGCGTAAAAGACCCTGAGAGCCAGCGCAATTCAGGGACAAGGACGCAAACATCTGGAGGAAAGACGCCGCCTTGTACCATGTCAGACCACAATTCCGGCTGAGTTGCCGCCCTCATGGCTTGGCACTGCCTGCTTCCTTCTGCCAACTGACCTCTGCGGCAGGCGGAGGCACCTCGGTGACTTCTGCGCTCGGGCACGCGCTCACGCCAGTCGTGTGCTTGGCCTGTGCCCTATAGCTCCTTTCCAAAGGCCACAGCACAGCCGAAACATGTTGGGCTTTCCACAAATAAAACCTTTGCACCCTGAGATGCTCCTCTTGGGGTCTGCTCCGGATGCTCACCGGCCTTTGCACCCACACTTACAGCTACCAAGGCTCAGCCTGGGGCCCATCTCAGCCCCAGCTGCTCGGAAGGCCAGAGGGGAACTGACGGGGTTTTCCCAAGCGAGAAATGCAGAGGGCAAGCGGGGAAACAAGCGAGTGTTTGAGTAGGAAGAGAGCTATGTAAATACAGCTAGCTGGCCCAAACAAGCCGAGGTTTTATGGGAGCTCCATCGGGGGGCTGGCCTGCAGAAGGCCAGTTTTCTGATTGAGGGTGTCACCTAGGCCCCATCCATGCACCAGTACTCAGCACCAGTAGCCAAGCACCCCAGACACTCCTGGAGGGCAATTTAGTTCTGGTCAAGCCTCCATTTGCAGAAGGTGTCTACCCCTGACTGGAGGGCGAGCAAAAGTTGCCCTCTTGGCCTGCTGTTGTTCTGATGAGGCCAGATTATAGTATACCTGGGCGCAGCCTCCCATTTTGTCCTTTTGTGCTTATCTTCTTTTGTGTGTATTTGTGTGCATGTGATGTTCTTTGGCTTTTCTCGTGAGTCAGCCCACCCCTTGGAAGTGGAGCCAAAAAAAGCAACACATTTCTCTTGAGTGGCAGAGAAAGGGGTGGTGTTCTTCAATGTGCTTTAGCGCTGTTCAACTACCTCTAAGGCATCCAGTGTGAATCCCGACAAGATAAAATGGATGCCTCTAAAAGAGGAGGTGCCGGGTTTAATTATGGCTCTGCCATAGCCGGAAGTGTGTCCTCCTCCACAGGTGGCTTTCCACACAGCTCAGAATACCATCCCCTACACCACGTAATTGTAGTCTCAGACCTCAGCACCCCTCCCATTTCAACCTTTTCCTGGCCCCGAGCAGGAAAACCTGGGGCATCTAGGATGAGGCTGAAACACAGACAACAGCGCCTCAAAACAAAAGACACAGTTGGTGTCCTTTTATGACATACTGATGAAACTGGACTCCGTGGGAATATTCCGATTTTGCTCACACCTTTCTAAAAGGGTTGAACCCTGAAAGCACTACGTTGCTACCATGTACATGGGACCTGCTCTCAGGTGAGGGTGTATAGGGTCGCAGTACAAGTATCTCTATTTTGCAACACTGCTGTAAGGCCAAACCGAGGATACTTATTTCCTCACTGTAATTAAACCAGAACAGTAGATGGACTTTGTGTATATGTGAAGTTTCAATCTTCACCATGTCACAGCTGGACAGTTTGCAGCACTTTTGAGTTGCTAAATTAACATCCAGTGCATCTGAGTTCAAGCAAAGCATTCTGGTTTGATTGAGCAGATCGGCTCTTGCAAAGCATGGGTTTGCTCAATAAGGCACTGTGTCTGTGTGTGAAATTGTCATCTTCACTGTGTTATAGCCAGATGCTGTGCAACACTAAGTTAACATGCACTGCAGCTGAGCTCTTGCAAAGCACTCTGGTTGGACACTGCCACTCAGCTTTTGCAAATCAGGCCTTTGCCTCAGTAAGGTGTTCTCTGTGTGTGTGTTACAATCTTAACTGTGTTGCGGCCCTTTTGAGTTGCTAAATGGGAAGGCAGGGCAGCTGCGCTCTTGCAACAGGCTCTGGCAGCTCACCTCTTGCAAAGCATCACTTTGGCTCAACCAGGCCGTTCTCCACCCTTTGGGCTCTGTGGATGCTCTGCTTTGCCCCTCCTACATACCGACCTACAAGCAGCGCTTCTCTCCTTGATCTATTCAAGTCGTTCCTTTCGACCATCTTCCTGCGCCGCAGCTGGTTGCCAGGAGCCCGTCAGTCCAGGAGAAGCGCTGGCACAACTGCCGAGGAATGAAAGGCCCCACTCCACCCTCATAATAGTCATGAGGCGCTGCAGCAGAGGCTGCCTGCTGTTCCTGTGGTGCCCGCACTCCTGGCTTCGGTTGTTTTGTTGAAGGGAAGCTGGTAATTGGAGAGCTTGGTTGGAATTTAAGATCATTACAATTGTGCCAGCTCCTTTTTCTGGGCTTAGCACTGTGAACAGCTCCCTTCCTACCTCTTTGGGGGCTTATAGGTCCCTGTCGAATTTATTCTGAATTATGATTAACATTAATATAATGCTATTGGGGGCAGAGAAGAGGAGGGAAGGAGGCTGATGTTAGAATGAACAGGGATCCAAGTCAGCTACCCATATGAAATTCTTGCCATTTTCCTCCTGCCTGGCTTGCCTTATCCGAGCCATCCGATGCCATCCACTTGTCTTTAAGTCGAAGTTTTCTGAGCAATGTTGATAAGCGGTTCATTTCAAATAATCTTTACAGGGAGCCCAAGTTGCACAAAGGAAACATGAGCAGCTTTCAAGAGCTGCTTCTGGGTCGATTTAAAGGGGGAGAAATAAGCGAGATAAGCTTTGCCGGAGGTCGGCTGCCAGGCGAGTTCAAGATTAAAATTGGCAAATAAACGAGGCCAGGAGCAATGAAAAAGGGGTGCAAGCCATCACTGTGGCACAGCAGAGAGGTAACCAAGCTTGGGGGCGGGAGGACATAAGGGTCCCCTACATGACCATGAAACCTCACTTTGTATCAATCCTGGCCTGCTCTCTGATCCACTGTGTAACTGGCAAGTTCCAGAGACAGGGCCTTTTCTGTGGTGACCCTGTGTAGAATCCCCTTCCCCAGGGAGTATGCAGAGCCCCCTTTTTGTGGGCTGTTAGGGAGAATTTTAAACGACTTATTTCTTCCATTCTGCATTTGGTTCATTTTTTAGTGCACTGTTTGTTGTCTGTTTTTGTGCTGCTGCGCCTGCTGGTTTTAGCGATTTTATGCGTGGAATAGTGCTGATTTTTTTTAGGGTGTTTTTTTTTTTGCATTTTGAATGTTGCTGATTGTTTTTAGAGTTTATTTCTTTTGCATTTTGAATATTGCTGATTGTTTTTAGGGTTTATTTCTTTTGCATTTTAAAGTCTGGGGCATCTGTTTGGTGAGGTTTGAGTAGGGTGAGAAATCTATTAAATAGCAGCAATTGCATCTCCCAGATTCTATTCCAGCACTCTTTAACACTAACCTTCCCACAACCTGGAGCCCTCCAGGTGTGATGGACTACAACTCCCATCATTCCTTGGCACCAGGTTGGAAGACGCAGCTGTAACCACGACACAGTTCATAATGTGGGTATGTATTTCTGCATTAACGAACCAAAAAGTTGGGGAATTGGCTTTTGCATTTTCCATGGTGGCATGTTTGCGTGCACAGGGCAGATGCAAGATACCTGAGCCCCAGGATGGACTAGAGGAAGACCTGGTTCAAATCCCTGCTTAGCCAACACACACACACACTCCCTTTCTCTCTCTAATCTGCCCCACAGGTTAGTTGTGATGTTAAAAATAAATTAAAGGTATTACAATATATGGATTATAAAATAAGCAGAGTGCCAGGCCCTGTTGGCCCTTGAGCTCCGAGAGACATGGTGGGACCACAGTTCCCATCATCCTTGACCATTGGCCATGGTGGCTGGGGTGGATAGGAGTTGGATTTCACATCTTCCCCCACCCCTGGCCTAGAAAGGAGGAGGGATGTTAGAAACGGCAGACATCTGTAATCCGCCCAGGGAACATTAGTTATTGGATGGATTAGAAATGTAGTAAATAAATAAAATAATGAAGCACCAGAAAAGATCTTTAAATTTCACAGAGAATCAAGGATCTGCCTAGCCTCAGTCCTATCACACCCCAAAATCCTGCCCCATAAGGAGAGACTGCCCTCCTCTAGTCAAGACTAGGGATGTCGGAGAATTTCTCCACGAATCTCCGAAATTGGTGGAGAAACGGTCCACCTCCCCCCCCCCGGAATGGGACTTACCTTTGTCGAATGTCCCTGGCGCTGGCGGCTCCCGGCAGCGGTGCGGTGGCGGCATTTCCCAATAAAAAAACAACAACAAACGTGATAGGCTACGTAAATCCTTACGTAGCCTATCACGGCTGACTTTGGGGGGGGGAAGCGCGTATGCAAATGGCGGCGCCCATGGGCACCGCCATTTGCGTTCCTTATTTGGGCACGTGTAGTCTACGTAAACATTTACATAGACTATGGCGAAAATAAGGGCAATGCAAATAGTGTTGCCCTTATTTTCGCCGTAGTCTACGTAAATGTTTACGTAGACTACACGTGCCCAAATAGTGCCCAAAATGTGCCCAAAAGGAACGCAAATGGCGACGCCCATGGGCGCCACCATTTGCGTACGCGCTTCCCCCCCCCCCCCCAAAGTCAGCCATGATAGGCTACGTAAGGATTTACGTAGCCTATCATGGCTGACTGCAGGGACGCAAACGGCGGTGGCTACGGCCGCCGCCATTTGCGTCCCGGCAGGAGATGAGATTCGCGGCCGGAGGGACGGGGCGCCTCCCCCCCAGCCAGAATTTCGGCCAGAGGGACGGGGCACCTCCCCCCCGGCCAGAATTTCGGCGGGGAGGGATGGGGCGCCTCCCACCCTGCCCAGAATTTCAGGGGGAGGGACGCAGCGCCTCCCCCCCCACCGCGAAGCAAGCTGCGGGATAAGGTAAGGGACTTTCGTCCATCCCTAGTCAAGACAACCTGGGCTGAGCTAGGAAAGCTAATTTTTGCTGTCCTTCTAACTCCAGGGCATTTCCTGACTTCATCCCCATAATTCAGGCCTGGCGAAGATGCAGAGCTATGCAGGAAGTTGACTTCTGCTCCCACACTTTCTCTTCCATCTCCACAGCCTTGAGGACTAGTGACTTGCTTTTTAAAAACTTTCAAAAAAATAATAATGAGGCTTCACTGCATTTTACACCCAGTACCACAGCAGATGTACTCTTTTGCCACAAGCTTCCCACAGACAATTCGGTTCAGATTCTAAAAACGGGGCTGGGGTCACTTCGGAGACCTCCCACATCCCAGTTTTGTACAGAGGTGCTATTCTAAAAGGGAACTCCAGACTCGGGGCTCTAACCACAAAGGGTTGTCAGAGAGGGCATGGTGCTCTCAGAGATTTTTGAGACCCCTCCCATCAATGGTAAACTTTTTTAAAAATAAAAAGTCTCTAGGCCCGAAATGCAAGAAAATAAAGGGAACATTATGCCAGAGGTATTATTAACAGAGCAATCCTAGACACGGCTTTCCCAACCTGGGACTACAACTCCCAGCATGCCCCAGCCAGCATGGCCAAGGTCAGGAATGCTGGGAGTTGTAGTCCAAACCCCCCTGGAAGGGAACCAGCTGGGGGAGAAACCACCATAAAATGACAGCCAGCCATCTGGATGAGCCGATCTGATGTCTTATTATGTTTTTGTCGCCTTTAAATTCGTCTTAGAAAAATATAAATACAAGAAAGTTGTACCCACAAACTACATATTGTATAGTACACACAACAAACAAGTGAGATTGCTGGTTTGCAGTGTTCCTTCATATTTTCTTTTTTTCCTCCTTGGGTTCCTTGCAAGAGGAAAAAAAAGGTGGGATATAAATGCAATAATAATAATAATAGTAATAGTAATAATATAGCCGTAGTCCTCTCCATTTTATCCTCACAACAAATCTGGAAGGCAAGTTATTCCTTGAGATTTATTTATTCCTTGAATAATACAGTACTTCAGGCCCCCGTTGCCTGGCCCCACCCGCTTTCCTCCAACCACCAGTCATTTGGTGGGTTTCAGCCTTTTGTGCGCTCCCCACCACCACCCCAATGCTACAGGGGTGGAATGTCTCTCTGTAGGCCATGTTGCTGGCGGTCTGAGTTGCTGCTTGCTGGCAGTCCGAGCTCGAAGCTAAAATCCAAGGAAGACTTCAACCCATGGGCTGAAAGGAGTTCTGCATTGCAGCCCTGCATTATAAGGACATTAGAAGAGCCCTTCTGCATTAGGCCAAGGTCTGTCCATTTTGCTAACCCAGCGTTGTGCTTCCAGCAGTGGACAGCCTGAGGTTGCCTCTTGAAGACCATGGAAGTTGAAAGCAAGTGCATCTGCTGCCCTCGGCACCAATATCTGTTTTGATGTTGGATTCCCGAGCCCCATCTACATGATCCTTTCACTCTGGGGTGGCAGCAAGTCAAGGTCCTTCGGGACAGACCACCTAGTTGCCACTTTGCAGCCATCCATGGTTTTCTCCCAGAAAATGCGGATTTCCAAGGAGGTGTCTTGCTGCAATGTTTTTGGTTTGCTGCAGGTTTCCTGCAGTTGCGAGCCGTCTGTCCCTTCACCAAACCGACTTCGCATTTTGCAGTGGGCGTTTCGTAGGCGTGCGTAGTGCTTGCGTCACTCTGTGACGCCCCTTTACTCCCCCCATCCCTTCACAGCTGTGCAGTTACAGAGGCACGGAGAGGCATTTTCATTTATTTAATCAAATTTCCGCACATTTCTGCAGCTTCACATCTTCGCAGTGATTGCTGTTGCACTCAGCGCCCAAGGGCCGGGGGAGTCTTAGGGGAGGGCCAACTTCACTCCGGCCACCATTTCGGAGCGATGGGTAGGCATGTACCACTCACGCTTGTGAATGCAAACCATCACGAGAGTCTCAGGTTGGGGAACTGCCAAACAGTTGGTGTGGAAATGAAGGAGCACAGAACATCCACTTTTTCCCTGACGAGGGACGGACGGACACAACAGAACCCCTAAAATACAAAACAGCCATTGAAGTGTTGCACCCCCACACTCACAGACTGCACAGCTGCGCATTAAAGTATAACGGCAAAAAAAGGGCAAGGTGAAGTCTGCTAGGGAAGGGCGCAGTAAAGAGAGGAACAGGGGCAGTGCAACCCTGTTAATTCTGCTCGATCTCTCATCGGCTTTTGATACCATTGACCATGATATCCTCCCGGATCGACTCTGTGGCATGGGTATTGGAGGCACTGTGCTACAGTGGTACCGGTCCTACCTACGGGGACGATTTCAGAGAGTAACATTGGGTGACCATTCCTCGGCCCCTTGGCATTGAGCTATGGGGTGCCGCAGGGCACCATCTTGTCCCCAGTGTTGTTTAACATCTATATGAAGCCGCTGGGAGCGGTCATTAGGGGATTTGGAGCCAAGTCCCATCAGTATGCTGATGACAAACAGCTCTGTCTCCCTGCGACATCTGAATCAGGAGAGGCTGTGCAAGTCCTGGACCAGAGCCTAGACTCAGTAATGGGCTGGATGAGGGCTAATACACTGAAGCTGAATCCTGGCAAGACAGCAGCCCTGTGGGTGAGTGGTTCCCGGGTGCGGGAGATAGGCTCATTGCCTGTTCTGGATGGGGTTGCACTCCCTCTGAACGATCAGATCCATAGTCTGGGGGTACTCCTAGATCCATCATTGTCGCTGGAGGCCCAAGTGGTCGCAGCAGCTCAGAGTGCCTTTTACCAGCTTTGGCTGGTTCGCCAGCTGCGGCCTCTCCTGGACAGGGATAGCTTGACCACGGTGGTACAGGCATCAGTAACCTCAAGACTGGATGACTGCAATGTGCTCTATGCGGGGCTGCCCTTAAGGCTGGTCAGGAAGCCGGAACTAGTGCAGAATGCAGCAGCTCGGCTGTGGGCAGGAGCTGCCCCTTTTCAGCGTGTAACTCCTTTGCTGAGGGAACTGCACTGGCTGCCTATTCGCTACCAGGCCAGGTTTCAGGTATTAGTACTAGGGTACAACGCCCTAAACAACTTGGGACCAGGATACCTGAGAGAGCGCCTCCTTCCCTACCAACCTGCCTGGTCACTGAGGTCACCAGAGGGCATGTTCCTGGTGGTTCCACATGGACCTATGGCCCGGCTGGAGTCCACCAGGAGAAGAGACTTCAGTGTGGTGGCCCCCTTCCTGTGGAATTCCCTGCCTTTAGAGGTCGGGCAGGCGCCAACATTGTGTTCTTTCTGGAGCCTCCTGAAGACGTTCTTTCAAGAGGCCTTCCTTGCATGACCAGGGGTGGGCTGTTGAATTCCACTTCGCTGGGATTTGTCTTTTTAAAAATGTTTTAACTTTTTAAACTCTTTTAACCGTTGTTTTATTCTTATGTTGTTCACCGCTCCTAAATCTTCTGATGAGGAGTGGTATATTAATATTGTAGATAGATAGATAGACAGATAGACAGATAGACAGATAGACAGATAGATAGAATCTCAAGTGCATCCCAGCAGAAGTGAATTCAAAGCTGAACCGCTGAGCAGTTGTGACAGAGTGGAGGGCGAAAGTGGTGCCATGTAGACAGGGCCCAGGTAAGGCTTCAAGACATCTCGCATATAGGTAGGGTGTGTGTGTATGTGTGTGTTGCAAATTATGCACCCCACCTTCCCTGTGAGCAACTTCAGTGTCAGCAGCATCTGAAAACAACAAGCAAGAATCTCACTTTTAATGAGGCTGACTTCCTGGAAGGCGGAGGAAAAACGGAGGTGAAGAAACCGGCACGTGGCTGTGCCATGAACGATCACCAGAGCTGGGGAAAGGAACCCAGGAGTCCTGGCTCCCAGCCTCCTCCTCCAAACTCCTGGAGCAGCCTACTGTTTTGCAGCCAGAGGTGAATGCAGCTGCAAAACAGGAAGAGCTCCTGGCATTTCGAGGTGGCGGTGATGCGAGGGAGCTGTACCAGCTGGATTGGGCCCATGTGGAAAGCACAGAGGCCTCATCTCAGAAACGTGTTTGGGAAATCAAAACAACCCATGGGATTGCAACCACACAGCGGTCGCAGAATGCCGGGTTTGTTGGCAGAAGGGCCTGCTCCGATCTGCGGTTCAGAAGGAGCAGGGCACAGTCAAAACAGCCTGTGTGGGTGAGCAAAAGTCTGCAGCTCTGTGCACTTTTAGGGGGAGCTTGACTTGACGTGAGCAAAGCAGGGGTGCAGAACCAAAGCCGGGTTCCCCAGATGGCCACATCTGGTGATTTCTCGCCTTTTGTGCATTGTTTCCCCTTTTCTAAAAAATTGAAATGCATTTGCTAAGGCTCTGTGACTGGCAGTGACAGCTTGAAGCTACAAAGGGCTGCTGTTTTTCGCATCCTTGGCCCTGTCCCCTCCCACCAGCAGAATGCGGCCCTTGAGAGCTTCTACGGAACAGAATCTGGCCCCCGAGCTAAAGGGACTGTAGCCATCTCCAGTTAAAAACATTTCAGGCAAGCAGGCTGAGAGAACCAGCCCCTCCATCTCTCTCTCTCCTGGCATCACAGAGAGCTGCTGCCAACTCAAAGGGGACAATGCAGGGGAAGATGGACCAATGGCTTGGCTGGGGATGGTGGGTGTTGTAGTCCAACCCATCTGGAGAGCACGAGGCACAAGAAGGTGCTGCAAACCTTTGTCTTCGGTGAACATATATGCAACATTCGGCAATGGCCTCTCCGCAGACCTGCCGTGGAGGGTTTTCTTTTTCCTAGTTCCATTTTCTGCCCCCTGCCCCTGGTAAATCACCACCCAAAGTGATGCTCCTGGCAGCTGCTCTGTACAATTTGCATCAGCCTGAGTCGCTTGCAGTGTTAGCTGCTGAGGTTCAGCTCCCTCCTCAGGGGCAGTCAAACGTTAAACCTTTGAGCAGGGGACGGATGCCAGTTTGCTCTGTCGCGCATGCATGTCTGTGTGACCCCGAAAGCCGACGCACCACCACCACCTCGCCAGAGGTTGATCTGCCTCTCGCTGCTGCTGGTGGAGTCAGGTAAGCGTAAGAGCTGGACAGGGAGGGGAACTAAGGACATGGGGAAGCCTGTCCTGTTCCCGTTCTCAGGCCTATCTGTCAACTTTTCTTTTTCGCCTTTGGCAGCTTGCAGCCTGCTAAGGTTCTCGGTGTTCCTGCCCCAGGACAGCCTCTCCTCTCACAAAGGACAATCCCACTCTTGTACTCACCTGACAGCTTGCACGAGAGGAGAGGCCGGGGGGAGGCCCAGTGGGGAAGCTGGCAGGAGAAAGGGTGGGGGAGCCAGCCTCGTGCACCTTGGCCGTGATTTCAATACTGCAAAGCAGGCATGCCAGCAAAGTGACTCCAAGGCAGAGGACCAGGTTCTTCTTTCCCTCCCCGAACATTTCCCCTGCACTCTGGAGAAATGCCACACCAGGGATTCCACAGAAAGTTCATTCCACCCCGCACAATTCGGGAAAAAGCGGACTCACAGCCTTTTTCCAAAGCAAGGCCCAGCGGAGAGGCGCCAGGCAAGGAATGTCGAAAGAGCAGTGTTAGGAAAACAGTAAGCGTTTCCAGGATTTCAGCCAGAAACCCCAAATGTCACCCGTTCCAATCTTTTTTATCCCGACATGAAGAAAATGGCAAGTTGGCACCAGCTGCGTGTGTGTGTGTGTCCGCGCGCACACCCCCCAAAGTCAGCAAAATGCTCTGGGCCCCATTTTTTTGGAAGAGGCTGAAGGAGCTATGGACTGGTTTTGCATTTGGTTTCCTCAGTCAGCAAAGGGCTCTTTGACAGTGCAATCCTAAACAGGAGCGCAAGCAGGACAGGATAGTGGGGCAGGACCTGGGCCCCATTTGGCAGAACAAGCAGGAGGGCCCCCAAATGCATAGTTGACCACATTTTTCAGGAAGTGGTGCAGTATACCAGTCTGGTGCCCTCCGGATGTTTTGGACTACAATGCCCAGCATTCCTGACTGGGGCTGATAGGGGCTGGACTCCATCAACATCTGGGGGATGTGGCACACTTTCCCCACCCTGCTCTAGGGCAGAGGGAAAATGGCAACTTTAACCCCTGAATATTAGAACACAGCTAGAATATCTCCATAAGGGGTTAGAGTTCTCGCCATGAGGACTACAAGCTTGACTTTTAACTTGATACTCAAATTAAAATTGGATAGTTGATTGGATACCTAAAGGTTGATACTGCAGAGTATTTAAAAATTAACTTCAAATTTTAAAGAGACCCTCTGAGTGACTTGAGTTGTGCACCCCTGCTGCAGCTACTCTGAATAAACAATAAAACAATTTTAGAACTTTGTTTTTAACCTTCACTCCTTTCTCTCTTTGATGGGTCCCCCTTCTGTTCACAGTCTTCGAAGTGTAAATTGCAAGCATCTTGGGGCAGGGACCTCTTCCTTTTTTGCTTGTGTGCAGCAGACTCACACAGATGGCACCATATGTATAGTCAAGCCAGAGATATCATTTCTGGACCAAGTGAAGCCAAAGAGAAATAAGAGATCAGGAAAGGACTGCAAATTTCACACACAAATATAAGTACCAGAACAATGAAATAATTTATAAAACATAGCTAAAAATGCACAGCAAAAGGGGCAGGTAAAAGCCAGTTTGGGAGGAATCCCATGCATGTTCAGAGAGAGAAACATCCTACAACTCCCAGCATGCCTCAGCCATCCTTGCTGGCTGGGGCAGGCTGGGAGTTGTAGGACTTTTTTTCTCTCTAAACTAGGATAGGACGCTTTTTTCCCCATGTCTTCTTCTTACATGTATCGGATGTAGGACTTTTTTCTGTCTAAACAGGATTGTGCCCTGCGTGAACAAAACTGAGCCACCGTCACAATCATATACGAGAGTTATAAGTACAAACAAAAGATATCACCACCCTCTTAGTACTTCACAGTCCCAACTTACACGGGCAACGTCTTGACTTCAACCGTTTAACGGGTTTGCGATTTTTATGAATTACTTTATTGTTCTCGGACTGATATTTCTGTGTCACGTTTGCTGTTGCTGCCATATATCTTATTTCTGCATCCGCACTGCTAATAATAAACGTGGATTAAATGGGTCAGAAGCTGCTGCCAATCTTCTCAAGTATTTCCTAATGCCGATCCTGAGAGATCACACGGGTTCGGAAGAGGAGGGGAGTGAGGCTTTGGAAGAACCAGGAACTTCTGTGTTCTTCTCTGCAGTTCTTGGGATCATGGCAAGATTGGACAGAGTGTTCCATGTACCACTAGTACATATTCATGTACCTGCTGCAAGGTGACTCAAGGACAAGGCAGCCGGTCAGAGAGGGAGGTTACGGCGGGACAGGAAACATGGGTGTTGCCTATCCCTGCTTGTCTCCAGGCGTGTCCATCACTGCAGTTGTGAAAGCCACTGGCCTTAGGTCATCCTGGATTGTTTTGGATCCTAGCTCGGTTGCCAACTGCTCAGACCAGGCCTGGTCCTGCACACAAAAACAGAGGGCTTGCTCTGTAGGAATCGACCAGTGAAATGTGGTAAGGCACTAAACATGACTGCCGGGCAGGGTGGCGGTGGGGCGGTGGTGGCGGTGGTGGTTATTATGCAATAACTAAAACAAAACAAAAATGAAAAGGGGAAAACAGTAATGAAAGAAAGGGAGTCGGAAAGAACATGACATAAAAGCAGATCCATTCGCAATCATTGCTCAGAGCACCGTTACCAAAAGAAAAAGAAAAAGTTGTCACCTTTCCAAAGGGCCCTTTGAACGGTAATACATTAACACAACCTTTCCTCACCTGGGGCCGCCCAGATGTCTGGGTGGCCCCAGGTTAAGGAAGCCTGCATTGCTGTTTGCAATGTTTGCTCCAAGCCAGGAAAAAATATATATTCAGGCTGATTTCTGCACATCAAACCTCAGTTCAAGGCCTTGCTTTCGCATGAGGCCTTCTTCACAGCTGCCTCATGCCAGGTCAACATTGTTGTTGAGGTCTCCAAGGTCAGCCCAGGAACCTCATTCCTCAGTCAGCACTGCCAGCTCGGACAGCCCCCATCAGTCAAAACGGGACATCCAGACTTCTGCTGCTGTTGCCCCAAGGCGTATCGCTTTTGCTTATTCTTCCTTACCTTGAACCTCATAATAAAAGACAAAAGCTGCCTCCAGGCATGTGCAGAGCACTTTTCCTGCTTGCCACCTGGGGCGTGGCCAGGCACTTAAAAGATTAGGAACTTAGGACACAATACTGCATAGGTTAATTCAGATATATGTACGCATGTCTAGAAATAATGACGGGGATTCCTTTAAATTTCACAGGAGGCACAACCAGCCAATTACTTTCTCATTCAGGTAATCTCGAAACACGATCAGTTCTTCAGCGCATTTGCACCCTTGGTCTGATCCAGCATGGCTCTTCTCAAGTTGCTATGCTCTAATCCCCCTTGAAAATCGCCCCCTCCGTGGCCGCGAAGCCGAGAGCAAAGCCTTTCTGCTGGTGCTAGCAGACACTCAAGGCTCTGGGGAAGAGGTCGGGGGCACTGGGAAATCAATTCAGGGCACAGGCATTAAATGCCCGCCGGCAGCCCTCTCTCCCATATCAGGCAAGTGGAGGGCAAGACCTGATTTCAACACATGTCATTCTTGCAGGGCTGTAAGGTCCAGAGTTTTTAGAGTCTGGGGCAGGAACTCATTTCCTACAGGAGCCGTCCCTCACCTGGTACACTCCACATGTTTTGGACTACAGTTCCCAGCATTCCTGACCATTGGCCATGCTGGCTGGAGCTGATGGGAGCTGAAGTTTGAAACATCTGGAGGGCACCAGGTCAGGGAAGTCTCTTTAGACACAGAGCAGATGGCTTTTGAATCTTGGGTTTCTGGAGACTGAGAGAGAGAGAAAGAGAATTCTGCTGTCTACACATAGCCCCGGGTCTAAATATAGCCCCAAGTGTTCAAAGAGAATGCCCAGTTTTTCCCACCCTTCCTTCACTGCTTATCTGCCTCCTGCTGCTAAATGAGGGTCCTTTTCTTTCTGCACGACTTGTTGATGCCTTGATGCAAACTGAAGGGGAAGTTGGTGGGCATCTAAAATGAGCTCAAGAAGCCCATCCGGGGGGAGGAGGAGGCACTTTGCACTGTCTGGGGAGAAGCAACAAAGGTGGATGAGAGATAAACCCAAAAAGGGCAAGAACATGGAGCAGCCAGATCAGGGCCTCTCGAAATGTCCCCTCAGAGACTGTTATCACTGCGGTTCAGCCAGGCCAAGAAAGAGCGGAGGCATTTCAGGACACCGGGAGCCCAGACACTCCAAAATGGGTCTTCCTGTGCAGAAGAGAAGATATCGCCTGCTAAGCCAGCATAGCCAAACGCTCCCACTTGGGCATGAAACGTGATGGGTTTCATCAGCCATCACTACTTCCTGTGGTAGCGAATTCCATAGTTTATGTGCTGTGTGAAGAAGCCCTTCCTTTTAGCTGTCCTAAATCTCCCACCAATCGGCTTCATGGGAGGACCTCAGGTTCTAGTATTATGTGAGAGGGAGGAAAAAGTCTCCCTATCCACATTCTCTGCACCATGCATGATTTTGTAGACCTCTCTCATGTCTCCCCTCACCCTCCGTTTTTCCACGCTAAACTATCCCAGCTGCTGTAACCTTCCCTCATAGGAGAATTGCTCCAGCCCCTTGATCATTTCAGTTGCCCTGTTCTTTAGTTGCCCTTTGCAGCATATGATGGGGGGGGGGGTTAATGTCTATCATTTTATCAGGTCCTTGTATCTTACTGTAACTGTTTTTAGCTGTGTGTGTGTGTGTTAAAAAGTTGTATGTTAAAGATTTTATATTATGTTTTTATTATCTTGCATTTGTGGGCCATAATGTCTGTGACCTGCCCAGAGAGCTTTGTCTATCGGATGGCATAGAAATGAAACCAGTGTCATGATATTTTAAATAGAACAGGAGGGTAGAAAGAGAGAAAGTTAATGCATGGCAATGGCTCCTTTCCTTTCCTAAATCCTGAGCCGGTGATAGAGAACGCCTGCTGTTCTTATCTTGCTTTATTTACAGAGATGAGGGTGCTGTTGCGCTCATGCCCTGCTTGTGGGTTTTTGGTCGACAGCTGGTTGGCCACTGTGTGAACAGAATGCCGGATGGGCTGATCATAGAATAGTAGGGCGGGAAGGGGCCTACAAGACCATCGAGTCCAACCCTTGGTCTGATCCAGCACAGCTTTTCTGATGTTCTTATGCCATCAAATGCCCGGGGGTAGAGAAAAGTCTTGACAAGGTGCCAAAAAGATGACAATGTTGGTGCCAGGCAGACCTCACTGGGGAGAGTGTTCTGCAGTCAGGGGCCACCACTGAGAAGGCCCTCTTCCTTGTTGTGATAATGTCATAACATTATTATTTAAAACGGTAGGCTGCAGTTTTTGAAAGAATCCAATGCTAAAAACACAGCATGACCAAATGCAGCCACATCAGATGACCAAGGGGGATCTTCCTCTTCCTGTGAGACTTGAACCTGGGGGAGGGGGCAAAGCACTAAAACTGACAAGGGCAAGAGCTTCGGGGCAGACTCAAGGAAGTTCTTCCTTGCAAAATGCAAAATCAAGTTAAGGAATACACTTCCTAAAGACACAGGACCAACCAGGAAGCTGACTTGCATCAAAAGTGCATGTGCTCATCTATAGGTACGAATGTGAATTTAGGGACGATTGCTACAACTGAAGCAGAAATAGAATTCCTCCCACCAAAGTGGGGAAGACTGTAGCCAGGTGAGCTGTTGTGTGCTTCTCCAGTTGGTCGTCCAGGTGCTGCTACCTCTGGATGGGCAAATTCAATGGCCCTCTTTTCTCTCTTAGGGTTTTTTCTCCTTAATTCAGACTAGGACAGGATTATCTTGCAGATACACTGCCTGTCCTTCAAATAAGAACATCAGAAGAGCCCTGCTGGATCAGGCCAAGGGTCAAACTCATCCTGCATTCTGTTCACACAGTGGCCAGCCAGCTGTTCAGAAAACCCACAAGCAGAGCACGAGTTCAACAGCAACCTCCCACCCACATTCCCAAGCAACTGGTGCACATAGAACCATAGAACAGTAGGGTTGGAAGGGGCATATAAGACCATCGAGTCCAACCCCCTTCTCAGTGCAGGAATCCAAGTCAGAGCATCCCTGACAGGTGGCTGTCTAGCTTCATCTTGAATGCCTCCAGCGTGGGAGAGCCCACTACCTCCATAGGGAATGGGGTCCATTGTCGTATTGCTCTAACAGTCAGGATTTTTTTCTTGATGTTCTGCCGGAATCTGGCTTCCTGTAACTTGAGCCCACGATTCCGTGTCCTGCACTCTGGGATGATCGAGAAGAGATCCTGGCCTTCCTCTCTGTGACAACCTTTCAAGGACTTGTAGAGCGCTATCCTATCTCCCCTCAGTCTTCTCTTCTCAAGGCTAAACATGCCCAGTTCTGTCAGTCTCTCTTCATAGGGCTTTGTTTCCAGTCCCCTGATCATCTTTGTTGCCCTCCTCTGAACCCTCTCCAGCTTGTCTGCATCCTTCTTCAAGTGTGGTGCCCAGAACTGGACACAGTACTCCAGATGAGGCCTAACCAGTACTGAGTAGAGGGGAACTAGCACTGCCCAGGATTTGGAAACTATGCTTCTATGAATGCAGCCCAAAAGAGCATTGGCCTTTTTTGCAGCCACATCCCATTGTTGGCTCATATGCAGCATATGATCTACAGCAATTCCAAGATCCTTCTCGCTTGTAGTGTTGTTGAGCCACGTATCCCCCAACTGTGCCTTTGGTTTCTTTTTCCGAGGTGCTGTTAAGGAATATCTAAGGCAGGTTAGGTTGAACAGTCAGAAATTTATTAAAGCACATCAGGGCCGTGGGAGAGACAGACAAAACTGTGTCCCCCCCCCCAAGAAAACAGGATGCATTTATACAGACTGAAAGTTGGAGAACAAAGAAAAACACACTACACATGCTCAGAAACCAGCTAGTACTCAGCACAGTCTTATCAGCACAGCGGCCTTCATATCTTTAGGGATGAGTTACTTTGGTGTATAGGAATTTCTTGCTTATGAGAAAGTTAAAATTACCTTCTCTTGGTCACACACACACACACACACACACACACACACTCAAATCAATCCCATCAGGCACCTTGCCTGAACCAAACTACTTACAAGGCCTAGTCAGGCCAACTAACTGTTGTAATAACTAACACAACAGTGCAGAACTTGGCATTTATCCCTATTAAATTTATTTCTGTTGTTTTCTGTCCAGCACTTCAGCCTATCAAGATCACTTCGAATTTATTTTCTGTCTTCCAGGGTATTAGCTATCCCGCCCAATTTTGTGTCATCTGCAAATCTAATCAGCATTCCCTGCACCTCCTCCTCCAAGTCATTAATAAAAGGGTTGAAGAGCACTGGGCCCAGGACCAAGCCCTGCGGTACCCCACTCGTTACCTCTCCCCAGTTTGAGAAGGTCCCATTGATAAGCACTCTTTGTCCGATTCTGTAGCCAACTGTGGATCCACCGGATCGTTGTTCCATCTAGCCCACTTTGAGCTAGTTTGCTCATCAGGAGATCATGGGGCACTTTGTCGAAAGCCTTGCTGAAGTTGAGGTATATGATGTCCACAGCATTCCCACAGTCCACAAGGGAGGTGACCTGATCATAAAATGAGATCAGATTTGTCTGGCAGGATTTGTTCTCGACAAATCCTGCCAGTAATCACTGCACTGTTTTCAGGGTGCTTACAGATGCATTGCTTTATCATCTGCTCCAGAATTTTCCCAGGGATTGATGTCAGACTGACTGGTCGATAGTTCCCAGGTTCCTCCTTTTTACCCTTTTTGAAGATAGGGACAACGTTAGCCCTCCTCCAGTCATCTGGCACTTCCCCCGTCCTCCGTGATTTCTCAGAGAGAATAGACAGCGGTTCTGAGAGTTCTGCTGCCAATTCCTTTCTTACTCTAGGATGCAGTTCATCTGGCCCTGGAGATTTGAACTCATTCCAAGTAATTAGGTGTTCCTTGACCATATGCCTATGGATCTCAAGCTGCAATCCTGCCCCTTCAGCCTGTACTTTGCCTTTGCCAGGGGGGTCATAGAACCTCTTTTAGGAGAAGACTGAGCCAAAGTAGGAACTGAGGACATCTGCCTTTTCTTTCTCATGTTAACATTTTGCCATCCTCATTGAATACTTGAACCGCCACTTCTTTCCTCTGTCTTTTACTATGCACATATCTGAAGATAGCTTTTTTGTTGCTTTTAGCATCCCTCAGTAACCTCAGCTCATTCTCAGCTTTAGCCTTCCTGACGCCATCCCTGCAATTCTGTGCTTCCTGCCTGTACTCTTCCTTTGTTACTTGGCCTTCTTTCCACTTCCTATATGTGTCCTTTTTTGTTTTCAGGTCATCTCTAAGCTTGTTGTGAAGCCGCATTGGCTTCTTCTGTTGTCTTCTGCCTTTTTTTCTTGTTGGAATTGTTTGTAATTGAGCCTTGAGAATTTCCTCTTTTTTTTTTAACTCCTACCCATCTTGGACTCCTTTTCTCATTAGAGTCACTTTCCACAGGACCTTACTTATTATTGTTCTAAGTTTATTAAAATCGGCTTTCCTAAAA
Organism: Heloderma suspectum; assembly: GCF_057233095.1. Lineage (NCBI taxonomy): Eukaryota > Metazoa > Chordata > Lepidosauria > Squamata > Helodermatidae > Heloderma > Heloderma suspectum. The sequence continues at coordinate 1,014,151 of NC_139476.1, read as the reverse complement.
TCCAGGGTATGGCTTTGGCTACACTCAGCTTTTGCTTCCCTTAGAACCGAGAACTCAAGTACAACATGGTCGCTTTCCTCCAGAGTTCCTGTAACTGCTACTTTACCCACTAAGTCATCTCTGTTGGTTAGGATCAAGTCAAGGATAGACGATCCTCTAGTTCGTTCCTCCATTTTATGGAGGAGGAAAATAGGCACACTGCCCCTGATACTGGAGGTAGCACAAAGCCATCAGCCTTCGTCTCCTCCAGGAATTTGTCCAGCCCCCTTTTAAAGCCATCCAAATTGGTTGCCATCACTATGCCTTGTGGTAGCAAATGCCATAGTTGAACTCTGCGCTGTGTGAAGAAGCCCCTCCTGTTATCTGGCCTGAATCTCCGAGTAATCAGCTTCATGGGGTGACCCTGTTGCATTGCACTATTATGTCAGAGGGAGAAAAATGTCTCCCTATCCACATTCTCTGCACTTTGCAAATGTTTGGGCACCTCTTTTTTCTAAGCTAAACAATCCCTTTCCTCCTAGGAGAGTTGCTCCAGCCCCTTGATCATTTTAGTTGCCCTTTTTCCAGTTCTACAATGTCCTTTTTCAGGTGCGGTGACCAGAACTGCACGCAGTCTTCCAACTGTGGTTGCACCATAGATTTGTATAAGAGCAGCATGATATTGGCAGTTTTATTCTCAGTTCCTTTTCTAATTAGGCCTAGCATGGAATTTGTTTTTTTTCACAGCAGCCACACACTGGGTTGACATCTTCATTGAGCTGTCCACCTCAACCCCAAGATCTCTTTCTTGGTTGGTCACCGCTAGCTCAGATCCCATCAGCTTATGTTTGAAGCTGGGAATTTTTGCCCCAGAGTGCATCACATACAAAAAGGCATGTGCAAATGTACAGGACAGGTCTCTGTAAAGTAGGACACATGGCCACCCTACTGGAGAGTAACAACTTTCATTTAAAGAACAACAGACACCAAGTTGCTAGTCCTTACCGGTACAAAGAGGCTTGGAAGTGTACAGGCTGGGTGTGTGGCAAAACTTCAGAAGCCCGGAGCAGCAGCTGAATAAGCAAGGGTTTTACTCCTTGCCATGAACAACATGCAGGATGAAGTATGCAGAAAGTATGTAAACCTGTTTAACTTGTGTGATGTATATGGATTGCCAAATTATTTTCTTAAAAAAAAAACCCTCAGTTTTAAAAAATTAGCCCCATGAAACACAGCAGTGCCCAAATGGCACAATTGTACTTGTTAAGAAAAGAGAAAAAAATAATATAGGCAGATGTAGGCCACCCTCACATGTTTCATTCCAGTGCATTATAAATAAAATATATTTTGCAGCTCATCTCTTTGGGCACGACTCTTCCCTGGATTTCTTGCAACATGTCAATTTGGCAAAGGAAGCAGCAGTCCAAATATGTTTACACCAAACAGTGGAAAGATTGGAGAGTCCCGATCCAAACCAAGGGTAGTATCCAATCTTAGTCCTGCAAAGATTAGACCCATTGAAATGAATGGGACTTAAGCTAGTCATGACTAACCTAAGTCCCATTAATTTCAATGGATCTCCTCGATGTAGGACTAACATTAGATACTACCCCAAACCCCCACCTTTAAAAAAAACAATTTGGTGTTTCTTAATAAACAAGGTATCAATTCTATATTACTGTCTGCAATAAAGAATTACACTTCATTTTCTTTTATATCCCCCTCACTGCAGAACACACAAACACCGCAGTCCAAAGCAGGTTTCCTCAGAAGAAAGTTCTGAGTTCAGAGTGACCCACACCCTAGTTAAGCGTGCTCAGCAGAGCAGCCAAAGTGCCGTAAGCAAATCTGAGCATTGCACCAAGCCGCGTCCTTTGGAAGGAAGGGATTGCAGGGATTTCTCCAGTGAAAGGGGGGGTGGAGAAACTGGGATTGGGGCCAAGGTGGTGCTCATCCCTCATGCAGAGCCGGTTAGGTGGCCTGCTTCACTTGGACAAGGCAGGTGGCCAAGCGAAGGATGCCGGCGGCAACAACATGCTGCCGGATTTCCTGTTGGGTGGGGGGTAGGGTGACTAGCTGGGAAAGCTGTGAGGCGCAGGGCGGGGCACCCCAGAAAAACAAGGCATGTTTGGGAGCCAGAGGCAACTGGTTGGACTCAGCCGAGGCCCCAATGTTGTTATTCGCCCCGCTGCAGCTGGCATCGCTTGCCACCCATTTGCACCATGCCAGTCAGCCGGGTTTCTCTGGGTCAGTGGCACAGTGACCAAAGCACCCTCGGAACAGGGCCCGAGTCAGTATAAAACCGCTTCAGAAGCCCCTCCTTCAACCAGTGCTTTATTTACAGCTATGAGGACTCGAATCTTGCTCCGTTTTTAAGGGCCGGGCCACAGAGCTCCATGGTGGCAGAGCACTGCTTTGCATGCAGAAGGTCCCGGCTCAGTCCCAGGTCATCTCCGATTAAGGAGCAGGTGATGTAAAGGAGCCTTTTTTGCGTCAGATGCTACGGAGAGGCTGCTGTTCAGAGTAGTCAATATCAGGCCAGCTGGACAAACAGCCCGATCATAGGATTGGGCCTACACCCTTGAAAATCTGCCTTTCTTCCATCTGTACAAAATCGCTCACTTCTTTTGGGACGGCACACGAGTCACAGGCTGTCCTGGAGAGGAAGGCCAGGATCTCTTCTCGATCACCCCAGAGTGCAGGACACAGAATCATGGGCTCAAGTGCCAGGAAGCCAGATTCCGGCTGGACATTGGGAAAAACCTCCTGACTGTTAGAGCAAGACGACAATGGAACCAGTTCCCTAGGGAGGCGGGGGGCTTTCCCACTCTGGAGGCGTTCAAGACGAGGCTGGACAGCCATCTGTCGGGGATGCTGTGACTTGGATTCCTGCGCTGAGCAGGGGGCTGGACTCGATGGCCTTGTAGGCCCCTTCCAACCCTACTATTGTACTATTCTATGATGCTCTCTTAGAGCAGTGGCTTCCAAAGTGGGATGCATGCACCACAGGGGGTGCACAAGACAATCCACTGGAATGCGCGAGCTGCCTGATAGTTGAGCAGCCTCCCACTGCCCTGATGAGCTGCCACTGTGCGCAATGCGGCAGCAGGATGGGACGGGAGCTGGGAGGGAAGCCCCAGGGCATTTCCCTCTCAGCTCCAGTCCTATCCTGCCTTTGCTGCAGCCACCAAGGGCAACTGCGCCAGTCTCTGCCAGGCACAGCAGAGGAAGCTTGGCTGTGGCACCAGACCAGCTGCCATCCTGCCGAAGGAGAGCACATTTGGAACAAATGTGCTGACCTTTTCTGTGATGACAAGCGGCTGTCAGCAGTATGCTCCCTAGCAGATATTTCTGAAAAAATGCACTTAATCTGTCCCTTCATTGTTTTAACAATGACTGAGAAAGTAACTGCTTTTCGAAAGAAACTTGTGCTATGGAGAGAGCATTTTGAAAATGGACGCTTGGAAATGGTTCCATTGGTACGGGATTTTGTTGCCGAAAACTGTGTGCCACCTATAAAAACTCTCATACCTGCATGCTTAAAAAACTTGGAAATGGAATTTTCTAACCGGTTTAAAAATCTTCCAAATGAAGAGTTTCAGTGGATTTTGAACCCATTGGTTAAAAATACAAAAATGCGACACCTTCCAATTGGATCAACATCAGGGAAGATGAAAATTTAGTAGCTGAATTTCAACAAAACCCTTTGCATAATTGGTGGATGGGATTGAAAAATGAGTATTATGTTTTAGTAAGCATAGCCAAAGATGCACTTCTTCCATTTGGATCTATGTGTTTTTGTGAGGTGTCTTTTTCAGCTATGACAGCCATTAAAACTAAGAATCAAAATAAACTGAACTTAGAAAAAGACCTTCGAATCGCTGCATCACAGCATTCAACCAAGATTTTCCAAAATGAGGAAGCATATTCAGTCACATTGCTCTCACTAAAGATATTATTATTCATAATATATTTGTAGTGAGGACAAAAAGGGGGTTTGTGTCATTAATAAAATAAATTATAAAAATGTTTCCTCTTTAGTGCATCCTTTTTCATTTCAATTTTTGTGTACGTTTCATAACAGACATGATCTATTAGTACAGTAGTACATGAATGTAATTTATAAATAAATATACTCATATTGGGGGTGCGTGCTCAAGAAATCTTTACTGATAGGGCTGCACAGTCAAAATAGTTCGGAGACCACCCTCTTAGAGAATGTAAAGTCATGTTTAGAATATGTGGCTCTCACAGGTTCCTTGGCCCTTTGAAGTGCTCCTTCTAAGCCAGTGGTGCAGAACCTTAGGCTCAGGGACCCAATCTGCCCTCTGGGTTTACCAACCTTAGGCTCAGGGACCCAATCTGCCCTCTGGGTTTACCTAGAAGGCCAGGCCCCCTCCCCCTGGCCAGACCCCCTTTCTCCCAACCACCAATCAGTTGGTGGTTTGCTTGCGTTTGTGTAGCTTTTCCCCCATTCTCAAAGGCCAAAATGCTTCTCCTGGGGGCGAGCGCCTTGCAGGAAGACTTTAAGCTACAATACGCCGACCTTTTTGGTATTTCTGACGCCGCCTCCTTTCCTTTTGGCCCCGCCCTCCCCGGGGCCGCAGCTACCGAGAGCTTCTTCGGCTGAGAAAGGTTTGCACCCCAGTTCTGTGTGCTGCAGTGATGGATACACACGAAAGCAGCTCGATTTCGGCTGCAGCCTGAAAGACGCATGCAGCAGCGCGTCTTTACTCGGAAGTGAGTCCTGCTGAGTTTAAACAGGGCTTCTTCCCGAGTCAGTGCGCACAGGGCACGATCCCCTCGGATTCAGCAGGAAGTGCGACCAAGGCAACCTGGCCTGGGGATGGCGTGGCGCTTGGGCGGCAATTTTGCCTGCGGCGTGGGAAGGGTTCAGCGAGGACGGGGGGCACCTTCTCCCCCTTCCCCCTTCCTGGGAATTCTCCCCACAAACGCTCAAGGCTTCCCAGACACGGAACGCGGAGCAGCGTCCCCGAAGGAGCCGGGCGGGGAGGGCCTTGGACGGGCTCCCGCGAGAGGGGGGAGCGCAGCGAAGCCTGGTCAGCACCCAAGCCGCTTCTGTCCTTAGGTGCAGCTCGCTTCTGCCGGCCAGCTCGGCCTGCCGTCCCCTCTGCAGCCTGATTCTGTGCGCGACCTGATGCAGCCTTCCTTGGAGCAAACCCCAGTGCGCCCAGCAAGGCACCTTCTGAGCAAACGCACACAGGATCCAGCTGTCTGCTTGACCCTTAAGAATATCAGGAGAGCCCTGCTGGAACAGACCAAAGTGGGTCCATCTAGCCTAGGTTCCTGCTTCCAACAGGGGACAGCTCCATGCCCCTAAGGGAACCCACCAAGCAGGAGAGCCGGTGTGGCGTAGTGGTCAGAGGATTAGGCTGGGACCCTGGTTGGAGCCCCCGCTCGGCCATGCGGCTCACTGGGCGACTTTGGGCCAGTCCCTGACTCTCAGCCTGATCTACCTCGCAGGGTTGTTGTGAGGATAAAAATGGAGAGGAGGAGGGCCATGTAAACCACCTTGGGCTCCTTGCAAGGGTGACAGAGGTGGGATGTAAATATAATTTAAAAAAATTAAAAAGTAGCCCTCTTCGGTTGTTTGCCTCCTTCGTCCAATTATTCCAAGATAGATTGCCACTGAACGTAGGGCACCCCTTTTAGCTCGAGTGCATGAGTTCGTTTTTGATGTATCGAGGTTTGCTTCTGAAGTGACCCCAAGGAGACGGGCGGGCCCTGTCCTGCCCCAGGGGGGAATGAAAGTGAAGGCAAGAGGCACCAGATGCTCAGCCCCAGAGTTATTGGCGGGCAGCTGACGGGCATCTCGGCCCACCCAGGTGCAGATGGGCGGGTTTCCATGGCCCCTCCGAGGACTCGCTTCTGACCTCCGACACGCCAAAGGTGTCTTTCTTTCCACTCGGTGCCCCTCGGCGTTGTGACCTGTGGGCAATTAAGGTAAGCTCAGCGGCCGCAAGAGCGTGCGAGATCCAACCAGAGCTTCCAGTAAGCAAGATAAGCTTTGCGAGAGCTGAGCTGCTAGAACATACCAAAGCGGATGAGGTAGTTTTCCAGTTTGCCCATGGGTCGCACTTAAGAAGATGGATGCAACAGAAAGGAATATTTACAAACGTACTTAAGGCACAGGGTTATTGGTGTAGGGGCGCCACAGTGAGCCTTCCGTTGTTTAGTTTTCTGAAATTGGAAAAGAAAAGGAGGATGAGTTGGCTGCTAGCCTCATGCACACTGACCTGGGTGGAAGAAGAAGAAGAAGAAGAAGAAGAAGAAGAAGAAGAAGAAGAAGAAGAAGAAGAAGAAGAAAATAAAAACCACAGTTTAAAAAAATTCTCTGCACATAGCAAGCTCGCATGTCAGGGTGAAGCCCAGCCCCTGACTTGCTAGCTTTCTAAGTGCAGGGAAAGCATGCTCTAAATCTTCGTCCCAGCTGAGCTGAAAAATCCCGCAGCAGTGTGGGAACACATGGCCCAGGGCAGGGTCCTCCCTTTGTTTCCAAGTGCCAAGGATGAAGCAAGCTCAGGCAGCCTCCAGGCACTGTTTACCTGCTTGGTGCTGGCAGCTGGCCCGGTTGGAGGTGCCATCCTGACTAGGCCAGGCCAGGAATGCCGCTTTGCTTGGCTTGCCAGGCGACAAAGGAAGGAGCCAAGGAGGCAGCAAGCCAGGGACCGGCTGTCTCCAGCACCCAGGAAACGTGCCTGTCACACGAACACCGGGGAGGCTGTAAACCAGCATGAAGGGGCAACAGCTCTGGTCACCACTTGCTGTGCCCCCCCAAAACACAAAGGTGCTTTGCAAACAGCTGTTAAGAAGGAGACACAATGGCCTCTTGCAGGGACCTCCAGGCCCCACAGTCAACATCACGCTGCTCTCAGCTGCATTGGGGCGACGGATCTTGGCCCAAAGAGGGCAGGTGCCTGGAGCTGACGGGTGTCCAGCTGTTCTCCTTGGCGGGGCTCCTGTGCACTGAACAACTGTGACAAATCTGAAGCCTAAGAGGCTCCCCCTCTGTACCCACACCAACGTGAAAATGGAAGCTTTACCCATTGGATTTCTGCCTGTTGCACAGCTGTTTGAGGCATCAGAGGCCTCCACCAAGGGGAACTCTGGGGAAGGAAGCGAGGCTGGAGCTAGGAAAGCCCCTGTAGGGCTGCTGCCAGTCAGTGCAGGCCACAATGAGTGGCTACAAGGCAGCTTGTAGTGTTCCTGTTGAAATCAGCCCTTTAGTCAAAACCATGGGGACTAGAATCTTGCTTTTAGCTCAGTAGGGAGAGCACGTGCTTTGCCAGTGAAACCTCTGGGTAGGGCTGGAGAAGAGCCCTGTCTGGGACCCCACACATGGAAGGCCCACTTTTAGAGAGCTTCGGCTATTGGGCGGTATAGAAATAAATAAATAAAATAAATAAAATAAAATAAATTTAGCTGTCACTGTAGACCCCAGCCTCCACTGCACTGTGGCTCGTGGCCAACACTGCATCTTGTGGCAGTGAGTTCCACAAGTCTTAAGCGCCTCCCAGCGAGGGAGGAGCCGCTGCCCTTTATGGGTTCTTTTCCTTCCCCTCTTGCCTGGACTTCAGTTGCCTCTGGTGTCTGAGTCTTCAGATGGCTCTGTCCCGCCCCTCGAGAGCGGCCAAGCTCCATGCTTGGACTGCAGCAATGTTGCTGAGTTTCACAGCCATTTCCATAAAACAGCAAAATCAAAATATATTTATTTGAAGTATTTTTATCCTGCTGCTCAGCCCAAATGGGCTCCCCGAGTGTCTTGGGATCCATCGGCAAAAAAAAACCCAAACCAGTCCCTGCCTCCGCAAGCTCACAATCTAAAAAGACATGACACACAAGGAAGAAGGGAGGGGGAGGGAGGAGGAAATAATTACGTGGACAGGGCTGGTGGAAGGGCCCTTCTTATCTTCTCATCTGCCAGGGAGTGGGCAGTCCAACTGGAGCAGGTTCTGAAGTTCCATTAGGCTTGATGTTTCAGAGGGGGGGAGGGACTTGCTGGCTGGGGATAATGGGGGTTGTAGTTAAATACATGTAGAGGGCGTGTCAGGTTGAGGAAGGCTTTTGCATGCAGGAGCCTATGGTGTCATAGAGATCCAGTGTGGTGTAGCGGTTAGAGTGTTGGACTGGGAGCTGGGAGATCTGGGTTTGAGTCCCCCCTCCGCCATGAAGCTCACTGGGTGGCTTTGGGCCAGTCACTGACTCTCAGCCTAAGATACCTCACAGGGTTGTTGTGAGGATAAAATGGAGACGCGGAGGACCATGTAAGCCACCTTGGGCTCCTTGCAAGAGGTAAAAAGGCGGGATATAAATGTAATAAATAAAGTAAAACAAAGCTAGGAGCCTTCTCCTTGACATGCTAGCTTTCCTGCTGCAGGGAATAAGAATAAACCACCATCTTTTGGGGGGGACAGAGAGGGAGGAATGTGCAGTCCCGTGAGGGGTCTGAAGTGGTGTTGTCTGGCAACAGGTGTTCTGCTTCGGTGAAGCTGGCGTCTTGACTTTGTATATGCAAAAGCAGACGGTGTGAAGGCTTCAGGGCCTGGGCAAGAGTGTGCAAGTGTGCAGAAGGGGTGGGGTTGGAAGCCCGGATGCCTGGGTCCTGGGGGCGGAGGACTGGAGGGGAGCCTGGCCCTGCAGACATCTCCCCACCCAGCTCTTTCCAACCATCTAGGTGTTTTGTGCTCCCCCAGAGGAGTCTGGATGTCCGCAAAAAGACCAGCGCTTCTCAGTGGGAACAGTTGCATCAGGCTGCCGGTGCCAGCCCTGCCAAAGGCCTGGAACGACGACAGGTTCCACAAACAGCCGGCCACTTTCGCTCACCGCTTGTTTACTATACAGCTCTGCTGCCGTAAGAGGGGGAACAAGCCCTAGTATGCGGAGAAGCCGAGGCGATGTGGCATGTGGCCCGGGCTGCTGAAGCCGGAGCTGCGCCAACGCGGCTGGGCCACCCTGCAGGGAGGGAGGGAGACCCTTGCAAAGCTCCGTCCCCCTCTGTCCAGCTGCCTCTCAGGGGCTTTGGTCTTTTGCATGGAGTAGTGAATGTGCGGAGCATCCAGACATAGGAAGCTGCCTAATCCTGGGTCCATCTAGCCCTGTACTGTTGACACTGACTGGCAGCAGCAGCTCTCCAGGGTTTCAGGCAGGATTCTTTCCCAGCCCTCCCTGGAGATGCCACAGGGGATTGAACCGGAGACCTTTGGCATGCCACGTATGTGCTCTCCCGCTGAAGCCTCAGCCCCTCCTCTGTGATGGCAGTGTGCAGCTGCCCTTGCCCAGGTTGTAGGGGAAGGACTGTAGCGCCACGGTAGAGGCCCTGCTCTGCATGCCAAACAGGCCCATTCAATCTGTCTCCAGTTGGGCTGGGAAAGTGAAGCCCTGGACTCCCGCTGCCACTCACGGTAGACCAAAAGCAAGCGACCTGGACTGAGGGTCCGACATGGCTCTCTGTGTTCCTTGTATGTGGTGCAGATTCTACCAGCTTTTCCAGCGGCTCATCCGGGGGTGGGGGTGGGGCAGACTGGTGCAAGCCCACCCCAAGATCCAGCCGCAGTGTGTGGTGCTTCAGGTCGGATTCCCAGCCCCCTGCGGCTGGATCTCGCTTTCCCATCACCCTGGTGTGGCCAGGGCTGGGTGACCTCTGACCTCTCCTCCCCTCCTGCTCCGGCCTCCAAATTCCCGTCCTCGGCTGCAAACATTGCAGCCATGCCTGCTCCTGGGCTGACGTCAATTTGCGAGGAGCAGGCAGAGCCGTCCGTCTCCCAGAGAACAACTTGGACGTCACCGGCAGCCTCTCCCCCTGTCACGTGGAGCTGCTGGGGTCAAATCAACACGGCCCTCTCCCCTGGGCCTGAGTGAGAATTCAGACTGACACCCCCTTTGCAAAACCCATCATGTTGGGGTCAACGCTCCCTGCAGGCGCAAGCGGCCAAACTTCCTTTCCCAAAGAAACCAGGCCCTTCTGAGACCACCCCTCCTCCTCCGGGCCGGTCCCACCAGCTTGGATTCTTGCTGACCCACTCTGCCGTGGGCTTCCCTGGCTGAGTGCAAGCAGAAGGCAAACAGTGACTCAGCAGCTCTCCCAGAAGGCTCCAGTGACGTGCTGCCCGGGCCACTGGGAGAACCTGGCAGGCTCCCATCCTTGCCTTCTTCCCAAAGTAGCTTGGCCCGTGTCAGACATTTGTTGCAGAACAGGGGTTCTGGGAAGGATTTGTGCTTCATGCCTCATCAGACCCTGGGTCTGGCGAGCTCAGGATTTTCTTCTACACTGACTGGCAGCCTGGATGTGCGAATCAGCCAAACATGAGCTCACTGAAATTCTTCAGATTCCATCTCTAAGCTTAGTCTGACTCGAGTCCCTATCAGAATGAGAGCTTTTTTTCTTTTCGCATGAACATCCGTGTGTATTTTTGTGCAAAACGCATCACTGCTCCCTGCAGGTGCAAGAGGCCAAACTTCCTTTTCCAAATGTACGCATCAGTTGTGCGCATCTTTGGCATGTACGCATTCTTCTCCCATGGATTAAAGCGTGTGCGTGTGCATTTTTCAAAAGGACATATTCGTTCAGGCACGTTTGTCAAATGTATGCAAGCTGTCAAGTGCGTTGTTGTGGTTTGGGGGTCTGCAAATCACACTGCAAGCTCAGACTTTGAGCACAGATTGTGTCTGAGTCTGTGTTCAGTCTGGAAGGTGCAAAAATAGTTAAATCCTGATCAAAAACGAATTGAAATAAATCTCCCATACCTTCCTAACTGGCAGCAGCTCTCAGGATACACACATGCACTCAAAGCAACACACTGTCGCACACCCTCCTTTTCTATGCTGCATAAATTGTATTTTTGCTCTTTCCTTAGGTATTCCGTTCCTGCTTAGGCCATTTCGCTGGAGATGTCCCATAAGCATATCAGTTATTGGCTAAGAATTATAATGAGTGAATTCCTTTGTTTCTTTAGTTATCTTGGTTTATTATCATGTATGTTCTTCTTTTTTGTTGCCTTTGTTAACTTCATTTCAAAATAACATAAAATTTCATGGAGAAAAAAATGCAGGCTCTTTCCCAGCCCTGTCTGGAGGTGCACAATACCAGGACCTGTCCTGAAAGGCCTGCAGTGGGTTGCCCGTTGCTTTCCGGGCTCAATTCAAGGTGCCAGTCTAAAGCTTGAAAGCCCCAAATGGCTTCAGACGGGGCTAAGGGACTGCCTGTTTCACTAGAACCTGTCTGGTTATTAAGGTCTGAAGGGGGGGCCCTTCTGAGGGCACCACGACCTGTTCGTCAGGTAGGCATGAAAGGGCCTTCCCCTCCGCTGACCCACGCTGTGGGGTGCGCTCCATTGAGAACTACAACCGTCCTCCACACTTTGGGCATCTTTTGAATGTAGCCTTTTAAAATGTGTCATTTTAATGTTTGGCTGTTTTTAATGTTCTTTTTATTGCTTTCAGGTTTATGGTTTTAAAGTGCTGTGCTGTGCGCCCCTTTGATGGTTACCACACCCGCACAGAGCATGTCCAGCCTCTCTCCAGAGCGGCATGCCAAGGCCATGCCCAGAGAAACGCGCCACTACGATCGACAATAAAACCATGTATTTGCATTTATACATTACAGCTAATGTATTTACATTTCCAAAGTGGTTGGAATGGCAACACGCGTCTCTCGGGTGCGCTCACCATCTTCTGAAAACCGCTTTTACAGGAGGCTTCGCTCGTAAAGTCAGGCCATGCGATGGCTGCATGTGTTTCCAAATGTCGGTCTGCCTTGGCACAAATCCGGCACAAATCCAACCCAAACCATCAGAGAGCAGACTTGGGAATTCTCACAGGAACAAATGGGCGCAGCTCTGAATTGAGAAGCCCACCATTGAGCTATCACCTTTGCGATGACCTTCCAATAGGCCCTAGCCTCAGTTTTTCTTTCTGAACTATGGGCTCATAATACAGACTTGCCTTACATAGTCACTGTGGGGATTTGCAGAAAGAGAATTTAAACTCCAACCTGCTAAGCTTTCATTTTCAAAAGGTCTAGTCTAAAAATCCCACTCTTTAGGCCACAATCCTACGTACGCTTATACCCAGGAATAAGTCCCATTGAGCTTAATGGGGCTGAATTCAGAGCAGACTTGTGTACAACTGCACTGTAAAACTATCCTTTCCTGTTCATACCAGTTTCCCTAGTTTGATCATTTTCTTACTAATCCTCACATGACTAATATTCAATATATGCAATATATGTGTGTCATGTTGTTTTAATCTCAGAAAGGAGTTTATGTTTGTGCTAGGCATGGGATACAAATGTGACTATTTATTCTAAGACACTGACATATTTATTAGAGGCTGATTCATTCATGTATAAATGGCTTTGTTGTTGTTCAGTCGTTCAGTCGTGTCCGACTCTTCGTGACCCCATGGACCAGAGCACGCCAGGCCTTCCTGTCCTGCGCTCTCTCCCGGAGCGTGCTCAAGTCCATATTCATTGCATCGGTGATGCTATCCAGCCATCTCATCCTCTGCCGTCCCCTTCTCCTTTTGCCTTCAGTCTTTCTTTCCCAGCATCAGGGTCTTTTCCAGAGAGTTTTCTCTTCACATTAGGTGGCCAAAATATTTGAGCTTCAGCTTCAGTATCTGTCCTTCCAATGAGCAGTCAGGGTTGATTTCCTTTAGGATTGAGTATAAATGGTTACCTTTCAATTTTTTAAAAAAAATATTTTTCCACAGTACTTTCTACTGTTAATACATTAGACAGCAATTTTTTAGCCTCAACAAACTCTTTGAGTTAATGTTTGCTTCTAATGGTCTGTGCTATCCTTCTATTGTATCTTCTTTTTAACTATTTCATGGGATGGGGGGCAGGATCCAGAGGTTGAATGCATAGCAGCCCTTCAAAGGGAACCTCAGGCCCTGCCCTGGGAGATGAGAGCAGGACCATACCACCAGCCCTGCTGAAAGTCTACTTACCTTTTCCTCTTCCCTGCCTATCCCTGTTTCCTTGTGTGACATGTCTTTTTCTCTCTCTTTTTTTAGATTATAAGCCTGAAGGGGCAGGAACTGTCTTGTTTACTGTCTTTTTTGGCTGAGGAGCAGGATAAAAATACTTCAAACAAATAAATAAGTGAAATCCAGCCAGAGAATTACAGTTGTGTTAGACCACACAGAGTTGGTTGCATGGAACGAAATGCTTTCAGCCGATGCAGTGGCTGGTTTTATGATTTTAAAAGTATGCAGTGCCAGCAGGGATGCAGCATGACATGTCGACACTTATGTCCCCGCTATTATCTGTGAGAAGAAGCATCCATTGCTCCCCGCCTCACTCTCCTGGATAGAATAGATGTGGCCTCCTGAATGTGCATATCACAGATGGAAAGAGAACAGTTTCTGAGCAGTGTGTGTGTGTGTCTGCTTGTATGTCTGTGTGTGTTTGCGTCTGTGTGACTGTGTGTGTGAGGCAGAAGATGCAGATCGTAAAACCACTGCATAATTTCCAATGCAAGAAAGAATATCAGAAGATCCCCTGCTGGATCAGACCAAGGTGGCCCATCCAATCCTCAGGCAACTTGTTTCTAGCTGTAGCTGGCCAGGTGCCTCAAAGGGAAGCCCACAAGAAAGGCCAAAGCAGGGGATAAAGAAGGCAATCTCTGTTCCACATCCTTCCAGCAAGCATTGTGCCACTGAACATGGAGGATCTACAATGCCTTATATCCACTGAGACAGAAAGACAGATTTCTCCATACATTTATCTAAGGGTGTAAAATCCTATGCATATACTTAGATGGAACAAAAGTCCCACAACTCCCAGCCAGAAAAAAGTTCTACAACTGGAAATTGTAGGACTTTTTCTGCCTGAACATGCATAGGATTGCATCCATACACTTTTAATAAAAAACGCAGTCCTGTAGGATCAGACCCAAATGGGTCCATCATCCTGTTTCCAGCTGTGGAGGCTTCCATATGCCCTAAGAGGAGCCCACAACCCCTCCCAGGGAGGTTGTTGTGAGGATAAAATGGAGAGGAGGAGGAGGTGCAGGGAATGCTGATCAAATTTGCAGATGACGCAAAATGGGGTGGGATAGCTAAGACTTTGGAAGACAGAAACAGAATTCAAAGTGATCTGGATAGACTGGAGCACTGGGCAGAGAACAACAGAATGACATTTAATAGGGATCAATGCCAAGTTCTGCTCCTAGGAAAAAGAAACCAAATGCACAGTTACAAGATGGGGGATACGTGGCTCAACCACACTACAAGCGAGAAGGATCTCGGAATTGTTGTTGATCAAAAGCTGAATATGAGCCAACAATGTGATGTGGCTGCAAAAAAGGCCAATGCCATGTTGGGCTGCATTCATAGAAGCATAGCTTCCAAATCCCAGGAAGTACTAGTCCCCCTCTACTCAGCACTGGTTAGGCCTCATCTGGAGTACTGTGTCCAGTTCTGGGCACCGCACTTTAAAAAGGATGCAGTCAAGCTGGAGAGGGTTCAGAAGAGGGCAACGAAGATCAGGGGACACTTTCCTTCCCCCCTCCCACCGCAGAGCTGCATTGAGAGAGGGGGGGGAGTGTAAAATACAACCACCAAGTGGGTCTGGTACAGAACAATGGGAAGGGGGTGTTAATGCAAGACCCTGGGCAGAAAAGAGCCTCTTTCACTCCCGGGAGCAGTGGAAAAGCAATACTGAAGGGCCAGTCCCAGGCAGTCCGAGATCTAACACTCCCCCAGCCGCCACCTGCTTCTTCGGGGCCGAAGAAACGCGACGGGAAGAGGCTGAGAGCCTCCTCCGTGCGACCAGCTACTGCTCTGGGCCGGGAGGGTCACGACTAGGATGCGCTTGGCTTTCCTCGGGGACGGCAGCGAGAAGCCAGCCTGTGGAAATGGCGGCAGTATTACACTCCCCCAAGAAGCTGGACAGCCGGAAGGCGACGAACGCGTCCCCCGAAGCCCCCCGGTTCCCAGGGCAGCGATTTCCGTGCTTCGCTGCGCCCGGGCTGGGAGCCCCACAGGCTTCAGGAGAAGGGGGCGGAAGATTCCCCTGACTTGCGGGAGGATCAGAAGATGCCCGGCCCTGGCCCAGACCAGGGGGTCTGTCTGGCTCAGAACCGTCTCCGCCGACCGGTGGCAGCGGCTCTCTGGGGTGTCCCAGTGGGGTCTTTCCCATTCCTGCCTGGGGGGCTGCCAGGGATTGAGCCAGGGGCCTCTGGCATGCGACACGGGGCCCTGCTACCGAGCTGCAGCACTTCCCCTGGAAATAAAGCATGTTTCTAGGCCTTGTGGTTCCGAATACTGCACGGACCTATCTGGGTCCATCGGAAGCTGCTGAATTCAAGTCCATCTAGCAAAGTGTCATCTACCACGCTTCCAGGGCCTGTCGTTCTGTTGCCCCAAGCTGGGACACGGCAGCCGCATGGGGCAAAAGCAGTGGGAATGTGCACGCACGCACACGCCTAGCCCCGTGCCCGGGGGGCCGGATTGGGCCCCGCGGCAGCCCGAGATTCCCCGCCCCTGTTCTAAGGCCTCCCCACACCGACATCTTCATTCCCAACCACACGGATCTCGTTCTGCCCAGCAGCCCCAAGTCAAGGACGCGCCATGCATGGCTTGCTGAACACTCACTTTATTGAAAAATACAAAGGCCGTTAAAAGCAGCACTAAAACTGGGCTGCGAGGGCACTTCCCCACGGGCCCAGGGCAGCCTGCAGAGAGAGGGGCGTCGGCTGCCCACGCGGCACGTGGCAGGAGGGACGAGGCCCCTCGGGCGACAGGTGGCCGCTCTGGGCACGGGCACGGCCCGCCCTCACGGGTGCTGCCTCCCCTGCAGGCCAGGCCTGCCGCCCACCTGGCCCCGCGCCGCCCCCGCGAGCCTACAGGCCGGCCCCAGGGGCCTCCTCCGCCTCCCCCTTGCCTCTGGCCGCCCCCTTCTTCGCCTCGGTCTTGCTGGCTCCTCGGGCGACCTCGGCTCGCGCCCGCGTTGGCTTTGGTCTCCTTCACCGCAACCGACGCTTCGGCCTTCTCGGCCCCGTCGTCCACCTGTGCCTTGCGGGCCACTTTGCCCTTGCTGGCCGCTGCAGCTTTCTTGGGGGCAGCCGCTGCTCTGGCGCGGGAGGCCTTCGGCCCGCTCGGCTTCGCTGTGGCTCTCCCCTCGGAGGCCTTTTCCTTTGGCCGAGCCAGAGCCTTGGCCGGGCCCTGCAGGGAGAGAGACGGTGCGCACCGTCGCCACAGCACTTGCAGGCGGCCCCGCATCAGGCCAGGCCAGGCCGCCCTCCGTGGCCGTAGCGCTGTTTGTGGATTTCTCTGAGCATCTACGGGTCGCCCAGGTGCAAGTTAAAACTTGCCGCAATTTAGGAACTTTACATTTAAAAACACAACAACTTTAAAACAATGTAGACACACAGCAGGAAGTCCTCCTTCACACAGTGCACAGACTGTGGAATTCGCTTCCTTAGGATGCAGCGATGGCCACCACTTTGGATGATTTAAACGGGGTTAGACAAATTCCTGGAGGAGGAGGAGGCAGCTACCAGTGGCTACTAGTCCTGACGGCTCTGTGCTGCCTGCAGGAGCTGAGGCAGTGTGCCTGTGTACACCGTTGCCGGGGAACATGGGTGGGAGGGCGCTGTGCGCTCATGCCCTGCTTGTGGGTGCCCCGTGGGCAGCTGGTTGGCCGCTGTGTGAGCAGAATGCTGGACTCCGTGGGCCCTTGGTCTGATCCAGCAGGCTCTTCTTACGTTCTTAGAGTACAATCCTACATATGTCTTCTCAGAAGTAAGTGCCATTGAGCTCAGTGGCACTTACTCCCAGGAATGCTGCGAATGCAGGCATGTCTGCTCAGATGTACGCCCCAATGGCCTTTCTCCCAGACAATGGGGCATAGGACTGCGGCCTCAAAATACTAAAAAGCCCCACACGACAGGAAAGGTTCTTTCCAGCCTGCCTAAAACTGGAGGGAGAAGGGGCTGGGACTAACAAAACGGAAGTCAACAGACGAATGCAAGGTTTTGCATTTAGGGTGGAAGTAATGAACTGCACAGCTGAACATGTCAGAATGTCCTACAACTACCAGCATTCTCCAGCCAGGCTGAGAATGCTGGGAGCTGTAGGACTTTTTTCCATCTAAACATGCACCTTTTGTCATGATGAATGCATCGAGGCCATCTGTGTCTCGCAGCATGAAGCGTGCAGGCCCAGAGCTCTGGAACTGCAACCCCGCAGGACCCTGTGGCAACCCGAGGGACATAAATCCTTCTCTGGACATCTAGGACTTACTTCACCAGATGTTGCTGTGGGCCTCTTGCGTAGGACCATCATTCTCTCCCCATTGTTGCCCACTGAAAGGGAAAAGGAGGAAAATGGCAGCGGGACAAAGTCACAGAACAGGGCCTCTGGGGCTTGTGCCTAGAAAGGGCTGCTCCTGTCCGGAGGCCCTGTTGTCCACTTGGAGCCTCCGCACACACAGACTCAGAGCGAGGCACCCACCCGCCCCCGGGCCACTCGGTATGGGCTGAGGCCCAGAGCCAAGGAACGGAGATGCCCAACCCAAGGCAGCGTCGAGGGTTGGCTCAGGGCCATCCGTCACTCACCCCACCCAGGGCCAGTTTAAGATTGCACCCTCATTGCAGGCAGGGACCCATCCGTTTCCTGCTATCAAACCCCGTCAAGCGATATGGATGCAGAAGGGAGCGTTCCCAGGCGGCCCCAGAGCCAGGCCCCGGGCAGGATGGTGCCCTGGCAGGGCAGGGGCCCCTTCTTGGCTCAAGCACAGGCCTGGGGCAGCAGCAGGCACGTACCTTCGCCTCTGGGTTCCTCAGCCACAGCCTTGGCTTTCAGGGTCTTTGCAGCCTTCTTCTTGGTCTGGGGCGCACTTTCCCCTCCTGGGGCCTCCTCTTGGCCCTTCCCTCGCTTGGGTCTTCCTGATGCTAGCTGCAAGTGTCCGGATGCTGTGGGGCAAAAGGGAGAGTTTCAGAACTCAGAAGTGGCGAACGTTGCGGGCTCTCAATCCATAAAGCCCCCAACCCCTCCCTCCTGCCTTAAGAGTGCCCAAGTTCCACAGGGATATTTCCCTCTGGCCCAAGGTCGGGTCGCCGTCAGCACTGCCAGAACAGCGTCTTAAGGAGGGACACGTAGAACGTCAGAAGCTGCCTGGTGCTGAGTTGGACCCTTGGTCCATGTAGTCCAGTATTGTCAACACTGGCTGGCAGCAGTGGCTCCCCAGGGTTTGGGGCAGGGTTTTGCAGCCCTCCCTGGAGATGCTGCCGGGGACCGAACTGGCAACCTGCATGTAAAGAGGGCAATCGGCTGCTGAGCTGCGCCCCCCTCCCCCCCGCATCTTTTCCAGGGACCGGGGCAGTCCAGAGGCGGGTACCAGGGATTGTTTCAGGCAAGAGGCCAGCTCTGTCCTGAATCTGCACCATTAAAACTCAAATCCTATTGCATTCCCCACCCCCCTGCAAAACCCCCCGATAAAGTAAAGCAGTACAGGTTCCGGACACCACCCTTGGAGAAGAATTCAGAGAAACGGGAAGGAGTCCAGAGGACGGCAACAAAGGGATCAGGGGACTAGAGACTCAGTCCGAGTTGGAAAGCTGGAAGGAACTGGGTCTGTGCAGCCTTGAGAAGAGAAGACCGAGGGGGGAGATGGGAGCACTTTTCCAGTCCCGAAAGGGTTGTTGTCACGCAGAAGAGGGCTGCAACCTGGTCTCTCTCATCTGAGACGGCAGGACAGGAAATAGTGGGCTTAAGCTACAGGAAGGCAGATTTCGGTTGGCCAGCAGGGAAAACGTCCTAAGGGTCCAAGCAGAGGCTGGACAGCCACCGGTCAGGGAGGCTTAAAACTGGACTTCTGTCCTGAGCAGGGCGTGGATTCAACGGCCCCTTCCGACTCCTCTATGATTCTCAGCGAGTGATACACAGGCCACAGAGGGACTGGGCTGGGCTTACGCCCTCCTAGCTGGTGCAACACAGAAATGTCCTTGGAGTCCAGAGCATCCAAAAATTGGGGGGGGGGGGCCTGGGGTGAGGCTGCCCTAAGCATACCTCAACTTGGCAGAAAGGCATGGCGTCAGCCGCCTCATAACTTGAACCTCCCCATGGCCCCCCGCAGAGGAGTGGAAAGGCCGGATCAGGTCGCCTTTTGCCAAGCCCTGCTTCAGGTAGTATTTGAGCTGGGTCAGGTTAACACTCGGGTAGTTGCGTTCACCTGACAAACCATGGCTTCTCTTCCTGGGTTGTTTGTGGTCACCAACCGATGGTTAAACCGTAGTCCAGGATTCATGCATACGACAATCTACGATTCAACAGCAACCCCGGATTCAACACATACTCAGCGCACACTCTGGATTGTTGTTACGTGTAAATGAGGTCAGTGGGGCTTACTCTCATGTAACCATGCCTGGGATATGGCTACTTGAGAGCTTTGCGAACCAAGGACCTCCCTTTCCAGAAGCCACCTCAGAGGCGCTTCTGAAGTGCTGAATGTCACCAGACAAGCTCACCCCACAGACCAAGTCTGCCGAGACAAATTCCAGGTCTTCCGTCAGGAGCTGTTTAAAAAACAGCTTGAAAATCAATCTGTTTATTTGCACTTTTAGACCTCCCAATGGCCAGAGTTCTCCGAGTGTTGTACAGAGTAATTAAAAACAAAAAATACCAAACAACAAGCAATGATAAAACCAGCATGTAATTAAAAGCAAGTTAAGACCAGCTGGATGGGGTAAAAGCATTGCAGGAAAAACACAAACTAAATCCAGCAGCAAAACAAGACGTGCAAAGGCCTGAAAGCAGTTCTTAGAAAGCCTGGCAGAACAAAAAGCCCTTCAGCGGTCTCTGAGAAGGCTACAGCGGAGGCCCCGGCAGAGCCAGTGTGGTGTAGTGGTCAGAGGAGACCTGGGTTCGAGTTCCCACTCAGCCATGAAGCTCACTGGGTGACTTCGGGCCAGTCGCCGAGTCTCAACCTCACCTACCTCACAGGGTTGTTGTGAGGATAACAATGGAGGGGAGGAAGATCCTGTATGCCACCCTGGGCTCCTCGGAGGAAAGGCAGGCGACAGATGCAACCCGTAAAATAAGCGTAAAATAACAGGGAGCCACCACCGAAAAGGCCTTCCCGCACCTGAACCAGAAAGGTTCTCCAAGCGCATACTGCCTGCAGAGGCAGCTTAGCTGGGGGCCAAGCACGGGGGGGGGGGAATTACCTTGCGGCACCTCCATCCTGCGCGACCTCCAGGCCACCTTCCAGCCACCCCGCGCGCGCCTAAGCAAGAGCGGGGGAGAGGGCGACAGCTGCGCCCGCTTTATGCAGCGGCGAGGGGCGAGGAAGGCGCCTCGGGGCTCCCGCTAATTTGCCCGCGCGAGGGGCCGCAGGTGGCGGCGGGGGCAGCTAACAAAGCCTCCTGCGAGGGGGCGGCCCCGATCCTCGCCCTGCTTGCTCAGAAACAAGTGCTGTAGGTGCTGGCGGCAGGAGACGCAGGGCTCGGTTGGGTGGCGGCAGGAGCGGAGGGGAGGGGCTGCCGCTGGGGGCTTTGTTTGTATTGCCGATGGTCCCAGGCTTGAGCTCCAGCCTGGGAAAGGCTCTTCTCTGGACTCTAGACTGAGGGTCCAGCTCCTGTTCCTCCGATTTATCATCAGCACTTGAGTCAGAACCATGAGGTCTAGGATCTTGCTTTATTATTAGGGGAAGGCCCGTAGCTCAGTGACAGAGCCCCGGCACTGCATGTGGAGGCTCCCAGATGCGATCCTTGGTGGCATCTCTGGGGAGGGCTAGGAAGGAGTCCTGCCTGAAAGCGTGGAGAGCCGCTGCTGCCGGTCAGGGTCAGCAATATGGGGCTACCTGGACCCACAGGCCTGACTCTGCACAAGGCCGCTTCCCATGGGAGAGGGAGGGGGCAGGAGTGGGGGGAGTAAAGGCGGTGCCCTTAACGTTGTGGAGAAGCTTTGGGGGGCAGCATTCCCTCCCCGGCAGGCCTGCCGCGATTCTTGCCTCTCTGCAGCTGCTCAAGGGCAGTTCTGCGTGGGCCTGAGCTTGTGGGTGGCGCTCTCAGAGCCGTTTGAAAGGAAAGGGTGCCTCCTGCTCTTGCCCGCCTGGGCGGGAGCCCAAATCCGTGCCAAGAGGAGGCTGCGCCCGGGAGGCGGGTGTGCGCACTCCCCTCCTTGGCCTCTGGCTTCCCTGGCAGCCACCAAGGCCGGGCCAGCCCGTGTGGCACCGCTTTCCAGCAGCAGTGGTGTCGTGGCAGTTCAGCTGCGGGAAGTCCTAGTTCCCCTCTACTCAGCACTGCTGAGGCCTCCTCTGGAGTCCTGGGCACCACATTTTAAAGGATGCAGACAAGCTGGAGAGGGTTCAGAGGAGGTGATCAGGGGACTGGAAACAAAGCCCTGTGAGGAGAGACGGAAAGAACTGGGCATGTTTAGCCTGGAGAAGACTGAGGGGAGATAGAATGGCGCTCTTCAAGTCCTTGAAAGGTTGTCACAGAGAAGAAGGCCAGGATCTCTTCTTGATCATCCCACAGTGCAGGACACGGAATAATGGGCTCAAGTGACAGGAAGCCAGATTCCGGCTGAACCTCAGGAGAAACTTCCTGACTGTTAGAGCAATGCAACAATTGGACCCATGACCTAGGGAGGTGGTGGGCTCTCCCACACTGGAGGCCTTCAAGCCGAGGCTGGACAGCCATCTGTCAGGGATGCTCTGACTTGTTCCTGCATTGAGCAGGGGGTTGGACTGGATGGCCTTGTAGGCCCCTTCCAACCCTACTGTTCTATGATTCTATGACCATGTGAACCACCTTGGGTTCCTTGCAAGAAGGAAAAGGGCAGGATATAGACTTGTTTATTTATTTATTAATTACATTTTATACTGTCCAATAGCCAAAGCTGTCTTGGCGAACCACAACAATTAAAGCCATAAAATACTATATAAAAGTTTAAAATGACATTATAAAATTAAAAAATATGCATGCATGTACTTATGTATTACATTTCTATGCCACGCAATAGGCAAAGCTCTCTGAGGGGTTCACAATAGCAATAATAACCAATTAGGGCCCAAGAGCAGTGCAAAGATTGAAAATCCATAGAATCACAGAGTCGTAGAATAGTAGGGTTGGAAGGGGCCTGCAAGGCCATTGGGTCGATTCAACAGAGAATCATAAATGGAATCATGAATAAAATAAAACAGCATAGAAGAGATCAGCACGACAGCGAAAGGCGATGTGGTGTGATTGCCGGGTTGCCACTGTGGCAGGCAGGCAGGCGAGCAGGAGCTCCGCCCCTTTCGGAGACTGGCCTGTAGGGGGCGGGGCTTCCTTCTCCCTCAGTAGGGCCAGGGTGACCAGTTCTCCCTCCCGCCTCCATCACATGCGCAGGCCGAATCACCACCAGGGAGTGTGTTTTCCCCGTGCCGCCAAGAGCTCCCCGTCAAGCGTGGGTGACTCACGGCTGCTGCTGAACGAGATCTCCTTGTTCCCAGGCTCTGGGGCTGGTTTTAAAAATAGCAGCGGTGGATTCCTTGGAGGCGATCACAGGTTTAACTGGAGTCAGCCAGGCAGGTGCTTATCTCATGCTGGAAGAAGGGACAGGGCGGAGGATCTGACCAGAGGGTTCACGCTGGCTGAGAAGACGCCCACAGCCCTTGATCGGGGAGGGCAGCATCTCCTGTCTTTGCCAGCAGTTGAGTGGCAGGGAGAAGTTTTCAAGGTGCTGCTTCTCCACTCTGTGGAGCATCAGAAGAAAGGCACTACAGCAGCAGAAGGCGGAGACCGACTGTCAAAATGGAGGTGGCTGGGTGGACAAACTCATGGGAAAGGGGTGTGGGGGGGTGTCTCAACCAACAGGTATTAGCCAACACAGAGCCTCCATGTCTGGCGCCAGTCTAGCGCAGAATAACAGTCGCTGACGTTGGTTTGGAAAAAGAAAATTCCGTATCCCATTCAGCTGTCCTCTGTTGGAAACAGGCTACTGGGTTAGACTTCCTGCTGTTCTTAAGAAGCCTCTTTTAAAGGCATGGGGACTCCTGTCAGGTATGGCCCTGATTCCATCAGAGTGGCCGTGTGCTGCTGGGGATCATTCATGTTCAGGGGTGCAGAGGCAGAGAACTTTAGCCCCACATCATCCAGGGGAAATACACCGATCCACCAAACTGGATTAAGCCAGTGAAGCCTGTTTATATTTCAGTGGCTCCATCCCAGATCTGCATGTGCTGCTGATGCTGCCCGCATCCTCTGAGAATATCAGGGGCTGTTTCAAAGGAAAAGCCACAGTTTCTAAGAACGGGAGAGGCATAGGGAAAGCAGTGGGGCCTGTTCCTGCCCCTTCCGATCTCTGGCCCCTGGCATGGCTGTTGCTTCCTGCAACACTGCAAAGGAACCCGGAGCTGCTGGAACATCACAGAAACAAAGAATGTTAGAGTCGGAAGGGTCCTCCGAGGTCATCCAGCCCGACCCCCACAAGATGCAGGAATCCTGCAACTGCAGCCACCCTAGTTGTATGTTAACAAGGGCTCCATTGGCCTGATTGGATCAGCCGTCATTTCCACCCTTTCTGTAAAATGGGCACAGTATCACCATATCTCACACAGCAGCTGTGAGGGTCAGGATCTGGTGTTCCCCACCTTGTGGTTTCGGAAAAAGCAGACTATAAACTACGACTCTTTAACATTTATTTGGTGCCCCAAAGTGAGAAACGCAGGAAGCTACTTTTATGCATGTGTCCATCCAGCCCAGTATTGTTGGCGCTGACTGGCAGCAACAGCTCCCCAGGGTTTCAAGCAGAGGAATTTTCTCTGCCCTTCCTGGAGATCAGACCTGGGACCTCCTGCTTGCAAAGCAGAGGCTCTCGCACTGGGGTATGCTCCTTCCCTTAATAACAAAGTTCTAGTTCTCATGGTTCTGAATCAAGGGTGGATTTAAACAGGAACACAGGCCGCTACCCTCTGCTAAGTCAGACCTGAGTTTGGTATTGTCTGTACCAGGACTGTTGAAACACTTTCAGCCTGAGGGCCAAATTCCATTTCAGAGAAGCTCTTGGGGGCCGCATCCCAGTGATGGGCGGGGCTGAAGGCACCCCCCAGCCCAAGACTATTTTAGCTGGAAGCTCTGACTGGCAGCAACTCCGCCTCCGGAGAGGCATTTCAACCTTTTAGAATGGGGGGGGGGGAATGGCACAAAACCCAGGAAACCTTCGTCATAAAAGTGAGATTCTAGTTCTCATGGTTCTGAATAAAGGGTAGATTTAAACAGGAACAGAGGCAGCTCCCTTCTGCGGAGTCAGAACTGTGGACCGTATACCTCAGTATTACCTGCACTGACTGGCAGCGGCTCTGCAGGGGTTTCAGGCGGAGTTCTTCCCCAAACCAGCTTTGGCTATTGGGTGGTATAGAAATGTAATGAATGAATTAGTGAATAAAATGCTGGTAAACTGAACTTGGGACCTCCTGTCTGCAGAGAGCTTCGGCTATTGGGCGGTATAGAAATGAAATGAATGAATGAATGAATGAATGAATAAATATGCACTCTGCCAGCAAGCTACAGCCCTTGGCTAAACTGCCACAGTCTCTGCCCCAAAGGGCTTGCAATAAAGTAAGTGAAATCCAAGCAAACTCGATTCCCAGCACGCTCCAGCCGGCCTGGCGACTCATTGTGGCGCCGGCTCTGCTTTCCCCAAATAAAGGGACGAGTAAGGAATCCCGTTTTTTTCTCTCACGCCAAGTAGACTTGGGCGCCTCGGGATCTCTCCAGGGATTATGTAAGGCCCGGCGTGAGGCGAAGGCCAGGATGACGCGGTCCTCCTTCACTCACCACGCATGAATTCTGCACCGCTGACTTGCTGCGGGAAAAGGCCTGGGGGGGAGACGAGGTGGAGGAGGTGTGGGAAACTATGATGAGGAATGCAGACGGCACATTAGAATGGACCCCAAACATCCCTGCGCGGTTATGTCAGGGTGTGATGACACCTGGAGACAATGTTCTTCTGGACGGATTCCAGCAGGAGAACTCCTGGCGATGCAGCCGGCACGCAAGCGGAACATGGCGTCCCCCCGCATGCTGGTGACACACACTGTGTGTTGCGGCGAGGCGTGTGTGTGTGGGGGGGACTCCTCAGTTTCCAAGCAGAGCCAAGAGGGGAACCTGCAACACAAGCAAAAACAAACAGATGTGAGCCACTGTGGTATAGCGGTTAGAGCCTCGGATTAGGGCTGGGGAGACCCGGGTTCAAGTCTCCACGTGGCCATGAAGTCCACTGGGTGACTTTGGGCCAGTCGCTGACTTCCAGCCTGAACTACCTCACAGGGTTGTGGTGAGAATAAAATTTGGAGGAGGGGGACCATGTATGTTGCCATAGGTTCCTTGCACGAGGAAAAAACAGCAGGATACCAATATAGTAAGAAATCTATAATAAACAAACAAACAAAAAGGAAGCAGAAGTTCAACCAGGGCACTTTCCCTTGAGGGGTGGGGACAAACATCACCGCCTGGACAGCTGCCTGGGATGCTGGCCCTGAAAAAGCAGTCAGCTACTCAAACCACAGCAGTCCAGCCTTCAGATCTGTTTCCTTCCCAGGAGTCAACACAGGACCCAGAAGTCCTGCCTCCACTCTGGGCGAAGAGATGCGGCCCTCATAATTCACCCCAGTGGCCTTTCCAAGCCCTCTGGCCCCTTTTCCTCTCTCCCCACACCATTTGTGCCAGAGCCTGGCTCCTCTGCGCCTTGTCAGAAGCACGCTCCACAGCCTCATTGTCTAGGCAGCAGACAGAAGGGGAGACAACCCTGAGCCAGCTGAAGGCCATCTGGGAACAGGAGTGTATGTGTGTCATGGAGATCCTTGCATTTACTTTCCTGCAGCTCTAATTAGCTGGAAATGTATTGTTTGCTTGCTTCTTGTTTTAAAGTATTTTTTATCCCCAGAGCGGCTTTCAGTCAATCAGCAAAAAGGTCCCTGCCTTCACAGGTTTACAATCTAAAAAACAACGATACGCAAGGAAAAACAGATGGGGAGGGTAGAGGAAAAAAACACGTAGACTATCAGTGGGCTGGTGGGATGGCCCTGCTTCCTGCCCTCGTCTCCTGATGCTGCCTTTGCCTGCTCCTCATCTCCCTCACGCCTTCCTCTTTCCCACAGGGCCGAGTCAAGAACATTGTGCAACTGGACATCACTAGTTATATCGATTAAAAAGCCTAAAACGAATCCTCAGTCTAGATGTTGCACAAATTGGTTAAAAGCACAATAATATTACAACACAAACCCACCATTGTCCTTGTCCTTGCTGTTGCTGTTGGAAGTATTTATAGGTGGCCTGTCAGAGCCGTGTCCTCCCAAAGCAGCAAATGGAACACAGAAGATAAAACCATAAAAACGTGATATTAGTTTAAATGATCAGGAGATGGCAAATTGGCATCGTAGGCTGAAACGGAGGCCGTAGGATATCAATATTGGGGTGGCAGGGACAAGAACTCAGAAACACCTTGCCCAAAACACAGCGCAACCCTATAGATGCCTAGTCAGACGTACGTCCCTCTGAGTAACCCCCCTCTGCGGAACTCACTGCTACATGATGTGCACTGGATGTGATGGTCTGAAAAGATGAGGAGGCAAATTCATGGCGGAGGGGGAAGAGGAGGAGAGATCTACCCTTGGCAACTAGCC
Source organism: Heloderma suspectum (assembly GCF_057233095.1). Lineage (NCBI taxonomy): Eukaryota > Metazoa > Chordata > Lepidosauria > Squamata > Helodermatidae > Heloderma > Heloderma suspectum. Next base: position 987,537 of record NC_139476.1, on the reverse strand, counting down.
ATATCAGGCCATTTGAATTTCCATGTTCTGACGCAGTCTACCTCTGAAAAACAGACGCTCAGGTGTGGGGAGGGGGTGGACATGATAGGGGGATGCTGTTGCGCTTGTAGGCCCCTTCCAACCCTACTAGTCTATGATTCTATGAATCAGAAACTGGACCCGAAGCTTTGCAATGCAAGACGATTTGCTTTGTTCTTCCTGAGCCTCTGAGGCCAGAGCGGCATGCTGTTGGCCTGCCAACGTTGTTTACTCGCACGCATGATTACAAATGGGAGAGAGGGAAGATTTCCCTCCGGATGTCGCCATCTGTTTTCATCTCAGCGTGCCATGCTGGAGCAGCCTCCACCTTCTCATCCGCTTCCTCTTTCGTCACCTGGCCTTGCCCCGGAGATAGTGAGAGAGAGAGAGGTCGAGTGGCCACGATCAGGTGTGCCCTGCCTCATCCTCAGGACCAGTGCCAAATCTGTGTCACGCAGGCAGAGATGCCACCTCCCTCCAGCTTCCGCCTGGGGCTCTCGTCGCTCTAACACCTGGCCTTTGTGGGGTGGACGCATTCCTCTCCGCCTTGCTCAGCCAGGGAAGCTCTGAGAGAGAGGGGGGGGGGTGTCCCAAGTTGACAGGGTGTCCCCAGGGACAGGTAGCTGCACACACCTCACACCTGGAGGGCCAGGGTGGTGACTCAGGCGCGGAGGGGCACCTGAGCTGTAACTCTGCAGACTGAGAAGGGTGTTCTCCACGCACACCCCTCGCCGTTCCTCCGATGCATCGGAGACCATCAATGTTAGCTGCACCCACCTGCGGCGGCTCCAGGATCGGGGCCAGCTCCTCCTGGATAGGATTCAGGCAACCTTAACCTCAAACAGGTGGAGAAGGCAGAGGGAGAATTTGCTCCTGCTGCCCTAGGAACTTTGGAAGCTGCCTTACACAGGATCAGAGCCCTGGTCCCTCTCGCTCAGGGTTGCCCACACGATCGGGGTTTCTGAGATGGGTCTTTCTCAGCCCAGCCTGGAGATACCGGGAATTGAACTCAAGTCCTTCTGTGCGCCAAGCTCTGCTGACCTATGGACCCTAACTTCTAACGCTAACCTTAGTTAACCCAGCCTTTGATTCAGAACCATGAGGGCTGGAATCTTAATTTATTTTGTAAGGGAAATACTGTCGCTCAGCGCTTTACATGCAGGTCTTGGGTTCAATCCCTGGCATTTCCAGGAAGGGCTAGGAAAGAAATCTTGCCTGAAACTCTGGACAGCTGCTGCTGCCAGTCAGTGTTGACAATTCTGGGCTTGGCAGGCCGAGGGTCTGACTTGGTCGAAGGCAGCTTCTGATGTTCCTCTTTAAAATCAGCCCTTGATACAGAACCATGAGGACTAGAAGCTTACTGTATCATCAAGGCAACGGCCCTGTTTTGCATGCAGAAGGTCCCAGGTTTGATCCCCTGGCAGCATCTCCAGGAAGGGCTAGGAGAGAATCCTGCCTGATACCCTGGAGAACTGCAGCTGCCAGCCCGTGTCGACAATACTGGGCTGGAGGGACCAAGTTCTAACTCGGTCTAAGCCAGCTTCCTAGGCTGCACATGGGTACATCGCGGGAAAGCCGGGAAAGCACCTTGCGCCCTCCTTCAGCAATAGCCGCTGCATCTACACCCCTGTCTCTTTTCCCTCCTCTCCGTTTTACCCCGAGGACAACCCTGCGAGGCAGGTTAGGCCGAGAGCCAGGGACTGGCCCAGAGTCACCCAGCGAGCTTTGTGGCCAGCTGGGGACTGTGTCTCCACAGCCCCGCTCCAAAGCTCTAACCGCTACACCTCGTTCTTTTATTCCTGCGCCAACGTACGCCGGTGTGATCCAGGAGTCGCTGTCTGGAAGCCAACAGGCTAGGAAAGGGGGACTAAAAAGATGCGGGGGGCGGCGCGGCACTCCAGCGCGGGGCGTCCGCCGAGATGGGATGATGTCTGGGGAGCTGGGATGATGGGATGATGATGGGATGATGTCTGGGGAGACCGAACGGTCCTTGAGGACCCGGGCAGTTCTGCTGCGTGCAAGCAAAGCGCGCGCAGCGGCTGTGGGATGCCGCGCAGGATCGCGCGCAGGGGGTTCCCTGCGCCACCTCCTCCCTGCGCTCAGCCCCCCGGTCTCTTCGGGGGCTTCTGGCCGCGGTCCCACGGGGCAAGAGGGAGCGGACAGGCCACGGCTCCGTGAGCTGCGCCGTTTGTAGACCGCCGTCTCCATCCCTGCCCGTCTGGAGCAGAGGGCCCGGGGCGGAGGCACCTCCCGGGGCAGACAGGGGGCTGCAGTCCCGAGACTGCTGCTGGCGTTTCCACAGCGTCTGCAGCCGGGCACCAGCCAGGATGGAGCGAGGACTCATCCGGCGCGGGGGGGGCGGCAAGCAGTGGTACCCAGAGCCTGGCAGCTCAGCGCCGAAGAGGAAACAGGGGAAGGGCAGCGGAGGCGCCCCCGAGCGCCTCCGGAGAGCGCGGTGGCTGCGCATGAAAGGGGCAGCTGCGCGAGGGGCGCTCCGGGGTGCTCAGCACAAGGTGACGCCCTCTTGCCACGAAGCTGCCGAGAGTGTGTGGTGGAATGGTTAGAGCAGGGGTGGGTGTTTCGGAGCACAGCTCTCGAGCTCGGCCACGATGGTGGGGACGATGGGGGTTGTAGGCCAAACCGTCCGGAGAGCCACAAGTCTGAGCGTGGGACGAAGGGGGCTGGATTCAAATTCGCCTTCAGCCCTGGCTCTCCACCGGTTGCGAGATCTCTTGGCCTAACCTCCCTCGCAGGGTTGTTGTGAACCATGTGAACTTTCCCAAGTACTCGGGACAACAATGGGATGTGACGGGGGCGGAATTTTTAACAAGACTCGCACACATCCATCTGACATAGTAAAGGCTTCAACGCATGGCCTCTCATGTCCCTTGTGGCCTGATCCATCCTGCAAGGGTGGACCTGGAATGAAATTCTGTCCTAATCAACAGGACCGACCGGCTACGGGTCAAATTCTGCCTGCGTGTTTTCACTTGCATCTCCGTAAGATGGCTAGAGAACCACTGTAAAAACAGCCTCCCTCCGCTTGGTGCTGTCCACAGGTGTTTGATACAACCCCCAGCATGCTTCATGGGCATCACAGTCCAACACACATCTGGAAGGCACCAGATCTGTTTGCAAAAGAATGAAATCTGGGGCCTGGAAGAACTCAGAGGGAGCCACGTCCTTGCACCCCCAGTGGCTCTGCCTGAAACCTCATGCTTTCCCCGCTGTCCTGGAGACACCCCCTTTCCCCCCTCCAGCCCTGCTCCAGATGCAGCAGAGCTCTGCGGCGACCAGACGAGCCGGACTCTGTGTATATGACAATCCGGCTGCCGGCACACCAGCCAAGAGTGCTTCCCTCAGACCTGGCCGAGAAGTGGGACTCTGAGCTGGCCAGACGTGCTGACTCAGAGCCGTCACCATGGGCGGCCGGGCAGGGGAGACCTGGGTGTGTTGTGCCCTGGCTGGGTTGTGGTGGCGGGACCAGGAGACAGCCCTGGGAAAACCCCAGGGTTGCCAAGGGAGAGGCCTGGGCAGAGGCCCCCAAGCCAAGCTTTTCCCCCTGTCTCAAGGAGACGGACAAGCGATGCAAACACACGTTGTTGCATGTGGCCATGGGAAATGCTGGCTCAGGCGGAGGAGTGGGGTGGGGTGAGCAGAGGCACTTCCTAGCGGTGAAGGGGGGGTGGCAGCCCTGTCTAGCATGCCAAAGGTCCTGGGTTTGATCCTGGCAGTGTCTCCAGGCAGAGCTGGGAAAGAAAGAGCCCCTGCCAGAAACCCTGCACCGCTACAGCTAGTTGGTAGAGGCCAGAGGTGCAGAACCAACGTTGGGGGCCAAATGTGCCCCCCCCCGGGCTTTCCAGAGGGCCACACCCCGTTCCCCCTAACCACCAATGGTTGGGCAGTTTCTAGCTTTGGTGCTGTTTTTCTCCATTCTAAAAGGCTGAAATGCTTCTCTGAAGGCAGGAAGCGCTTTAAGCTCAAGTAGGCTGGTAGTTTGGGGGCTCTGCCCCGCCCTTTTGCCTTCAGCCCCACCCATCCCCAGAATGCAGCCCCCAAAAGCTTCTCTGAAATGAAATTAGGCACTCTGGCTGAAAGAGGCTCAGCCCTCAAGGGACTGCGGACTCTGGCCTCATCCATCGGCTGGAGAACCAAGGGCCGCTGGCAGGCTGCACTCCCTGTCTCCGAGAAAGAGCATTATGGCAAGGGGGAGGCCAACCTAGTCGAATGCATCTGTCAGTGATGCATTCGCTTTCCTTCCCCTCCTCATTCACAGTCCCTTTTCCTTTTGTGTCGTGTCTTTTAGATTGTAAGCCTGAGGGCAGGGCCTGTCTTAATATTCATCTTTGTAAGCCACTCTGGGAGCCTTTTTCGGCTCAAGAGCGGGGTAAAAACACCCCTAAAAAATAAAAATAAAAATATTTAAAAAACCCTCTCTCGACCGGATCTTCTACGGGCAGGGGCTTTAGCCTTTTGCCCCCGCTGTGGTCCTGATCCAGATGCGAAGGGGTGCAATTTGCACAGGAGAAAAGTGTCGCTTGGTCCTCGACGTACCAGATTCTGGGAACAAGCCCTGGGGGGTAGCTGAGTTTTCAGGCGCGCCGGCCACAGCCGGGATGTTTGGCTAGGTGGGACTGCCCTGATCCGGCACAGCTCCTCTTACGGCCTTGCGGGAAAGAAAGGCCCTGTTCTGTCGGGCGCTGCACAGCCCCACAGCAGCTGCGCATGCAAGCATCCCAGAAGGGCCCACTGGGTCCCCCAAGCGGCCGGGGCGGGAGCCGCCTGGGAAGGGGTGCGTCTTCCTCCCTGCCTGCCGAGCAAGCTGGGCCGAAACCGGGCAGCCCGCTGAGTCAGCGGCTGGCAGATGGAGCGGGCGGGGCGCTGCGAGCTGGCACCTGGGCGCGGTAAGGCCGCCCGGACTGGGAAACCTGATGTGGCTGCATGGGCGCTCGAACACAAGCGGCCCCTCCCCACAAGCCCGGAGCTCCTGGGGGAGGCAAGGGGGCGGCACATTAGACCACTGAGCCAGGCTTGGCTGTGAGCCGCGGGCGGGCATCCGCGTCGTGCGCCTGGCGACACTGAGGAAGCCTCCCGCTGCGTCGCGGCCAGGCACTTTAACGTGGCCACAGCCCAGGCCCTCAGGCCGCTAACCTGCATATCTATATATGCAAATATAGAGAGGATCCCCTTCATGGATCACTGCCTTGCTGTGGCGAAGGGGCTTGCGTAACTCAGTGAAGCCATAAGCTAGGCCATGCAGGGCCACCCGAGACGGACAGCTCATGGCGGAGAGTCCTGACAAAATGTGGCCCACTGGAGAAGGAAATGGCAACCCACGCCAGTGTCCCTGCCAAGAAAACCCCACGGAACGTATCACAAGGCTACAAGAGATGACGCCGGAAGATGAGCCCCTCAGGTCGGAAGGTGGCCAATATCCTACTGGGGAAGAGCAGAGGGAATTTCCAAGTAGCGCCAGAAAGAGTGAAGCGGCTGGGCCAAAGCCGGAAGGACACTCAGCTGTGGATGTGTCTGGTGGTGAAAAGAAAGTCCGATGCTGTAAAGAACAATATTGTTTAGGAACCTGGAATGTCAGATCAATGAATCAAGGGAAGCTGGAGGTGGTCAAACATGAGATGGCAAGATTGAGCATCGACATCTTGGGAATCAGTGAACTAAAAGGGACAGGCATGGGCGAATTTAATTCAGGTGACCATCATATCTACTACTGTGGGCAAGAGTCCCTTAGAAGAAATGGAGTAGCACTCATAGTCAACAAAAGGGTGGGAAAAGCAGTACTGGGGTACAATCTCAAAAACGACAGAATGATCTCAGTACGAATCCAAGGCAACCCATTCAACATCACAGTAATTCAAGTCTATGCCCCAACCACTGAGGCCGAAGAAGCTGAGGTTGATCGGTTCTATGAAGACCTACAACACCTTCTAGAACTAACACCAAAAAAAGACGTCCTCTTCATCATAGGGGATTGGAATGCTAAAGTAGGAAGTCAAGAAATCACCGGGATAACAGGCAGGCATGGCCTTGGTGTACAAAATGAAGCAGGACAAAAGCTAATAGAGTTTTGCCAAGAGAACACGCTGATCATAGCAAACACTCTTTTCCAACAGCACAAGAGACGACTCTACACATGGACATCACCAGATGGTCAATATCGAAATTAGATTGATTATGTCCTTTGCAGCCGAAGATGGAGAAGCTCCATACAGTCAGGCAAAACAAGACCTGGAGCTCACTGTGGCTCAGATCATGAGCTTCTTGTTGCAAAATTTTGGCTTAAATTGAAGAACGTCGGGAAAACTACTAAATCATTCAGGTATGACCTAAATCATATCCCTTATGAATATACAGTGGAGGTGAGGAATAGATTTCAGGGATTAGACCTGGTAGACAGAGTGCCTGAGGAACTATGGGCGGAGGTCCGTAACATTGTTCAGGAGGCAGCAACGAAATCCATCCCAAAGAAAAAGAAATGCAAGAAAGCAAAGTGGCTGCCTGATGAGGCTTTACAAGTAGCTGACGAAAGAAGGGAAGCGAAAAGCACGGGAGAAAGGGGAAGATATATCCAACTGAATGCAGAGTTCCAGAGAATCATAGAATCATAGAATAGTAGGGTTGGAAGGGGCCTACAAGGCCATCGAGTCCAACCCCCTGCTCAATGCAGGAATCCAAGTCAGAGCAGCCCTGACAAATGGCTGTCCAGCCTCGTCTTGAAGGCCTCCAGTGTGGGAGAGCCCACCACCTCCCCAGGTAATCGGTTCCATTGTCGTATTGCTCTTACAGTCAGGAAGTTTTTCCTGATGTTCAGCCAGAATCTGGCTTCCTGTAACTTGAGCCCATTATTCCGTGTCCTGCACTCTGGGATGATCAAGAAGAGATCCTGGCCTTCTTCACTGTGACAACCTTTCAAGGACTTGAAGAGTGCTATCCTATCTCCCCTCAGTCTTCTCTTCTCAAGGCTAAGCATGCCCAGTTCTTTCAGTCTCTCTTCATAGGGCTTTGTTTCCAGTCCCCTGATCATCTTTGTTGCCCTCCTCTGAACCCTCTCCAGTTTGTCTGCATCCTTCTTCAAGTGTGGTACCCAGAACTGGACACAGTACTCCAGATGAGGCCTGACCAGTGCTGAGTAGAGGGGAACTAGTACTTCCCGGGATTTGGAAGCGATGCTTCTATGAATGCAGCCCAAAAGAGCATTTGCCTTTTTTGCAGCCACATCACATTGTTGGCTCATATTCAGCTTGTGATCGACAACAATTCCAAGATCCTTCTCGCTTGTAGTGTGGTTGAGCCACGTATCCCCCATCTTGTAACTGTGCATTTGGTTTCTTTGTCCTAGGTGCAGAACTTGGCATTTGTCCCTATTAAACGTCATTCTGTTGTTTTCTACCCAGTGCTCCAGTCTATCCAGATCACTCTGAATTTTGTTTCTGTCTTCCAAAGTATTAGCTATCCCTCCCAATTTTGTGTCATCTGCAAATCTGATCAGCATTCCCTGCACCTCCTCCTCCAAGTCATTCATAACAATGTTGAAGAGCACTGGGCCCAGGACTGAGCCCTGCGGTACCCCACTCGTTCCCTCTCCCCAGCTTGAGAAGGTCCCATTGATAAGCACTCTTTGTCCGATTCTGTAGCCAACTGTGGATCCACCGGATCGTTGTTTCATCTAGCCCACTTCGAGCTAGTTTGCTCATCAGGATATCATGGGGCACTTTGTCGAAAGCTTTGCTGAAGTCGAGGTATATGATGTCTACAGCATTCCCACGGTCTACAAGGGAGGTGACTTGATCAAAAACTGAGATCAGATTTGTCTGGCAGGACTTGTTTTTGACAAATCCATGTTGGCTTCGAGTAATCACGGCATTGTTGTCAAGGTGCTTCCAGATGGATTGCTTTATGATCTGCTCCAGAATTTTCCCAGGGATTGATGTCAGACTGACTGGTCTGTAGTTCCCAGGTTCCTCCTTTTTACCCTTTTTGAAGATAGGGACAACGTTAGCCCTCCTCCAGTCATCCGGCACTTCCCCCGTCCTCCATGATTTCTCAAAGAGAATAGACAGCGGTTCTGAGAGTTCTTCTGCCAGTTCCTTTATGACTCTAGGATGCAGTTCATCTGGCCCTGGAGATTTGAACTCATTCAAAGTAATGAGGTGTTCCTTGACCATATGCCTGTCGATCTCAAGCTGCAATCCTGCCCCTTCAGCCTGTACTTCGCCTTTGCCAGGGGGGTCATCGACCCTCTTTTGGGAGAAGACTGAGCCAAAGTAGGAATTGAGCACCTCCGCCTTTTCTTTGTCATCTGTTATCATTTTGCCATCCTTATTTAATAGCTGAACCACCATTTCTTTCCTCTGTCTTTTACTATGCACGTAGCTGAAGAAAGCCTTTTTGTTGTTTTTAACATCCCTTGCTAACCTCAGCTCATTCTCAGCTGTAGCCTTCCTGACGCCATCCCTGCAATTCTGTGCTACCTGCCTGTACTCTTCCTTTGTTACTTGGCCTTCTTTCCACTTCCTATATGTGTCCTTTTTTGTTTTCAGGTCATCCCTAAGCTTTTTGTGAAGCCACATTGGCTTCTTCTGTTGTCTTCCTCCTTTTCTTCTTGTTGGAATTGCTTGTGATTGTGCCTTGAGAATTTCCTTTTTTAAAAGCTCCCACCCATCTTGGACTCCTTTTCTTGCTAGCATCGCTTGCCATGGGACCTTACTGATCATTGTTCTGAGTTTATGAAAATCAGCTTTCCTAAAATCCAGGGTACGCGCTTGACTACACTCGGCTTTTGCTTCCCTTAGAACCAAGAACTCAAGTACAACATGGTCGCTTTCCCCCAGAGTTCCTGTAACTGCTACTTTATCCACTAAGTCATCTCTGTTGGTTAGGATCAAGTCAAGGATAGCCGATCCTCTAGTTCCTTCCTCTACTTTCTGTAGGAGGAAGTTATCCGCCAGACAAGTCAGGAATTTCCTGGAGGGGCCATGTTTTGCAGAATTTGTCTCCCAACAAATATCAGGGAAATTGAAGTCCCCCATTACTACTACATCATGCTTCCTTAAAACATTGGCTATTTGCTTTTCAAAAGTTTCATCCTTGTCTTCTCCTTGATTAGGTGGCCGGTAGTAGACTCCGACCACCAGGTTCCTTTTATTCTTTGCTCCATTTATTTCAACCCAGATGCTCTCCATGGGGCTACCAAGCTCATCCTCCTGTATTTCTGTGCAGAGATATGTATCTTTCACATACAGTGCAACCCCACCTCCCTTTCTGCTCCTCCTGTTCTTTTTGAACAAGTTATATCCTTCAATTGCTGTATTCCAGTCATGAGATTCATCCCACCAAGTCTCAGTTATACCTATCAGGTCATAATTTCCCTCTTGTATTAAGAGTTCAAGTTCGTTCTGTTTGTTTCCCATACTCTGGGCATTAGTATATAGACATCGAAGACCATGTGCTTCATAGTCTGGCTTTCTTCCTACATGTGTCTGAAGACTATTATTGGGCGCGATCAGAGCTGTGCTCTCCATTGCAGTGCATGCGCCTATGTCCATTGTTACCCCCAACATTACATCTCCCTTCCCCGTAGGATTCAGTTTAAAGCCCTCCTGATGAAGTTCTTCATGCTGTGGCCAAACACATTCTTCCCAGCCTTTGTGAGGTGCAACCCATCCCTAGCCAACAGCCCATCTTCCAGGAAGTATAGCCCGTGGTCCCAGAATCCAAATCTCTCTCGTCGGCACCACCTTCGTAGCCAGTCATTCACCCGGAGTATTTTTCATTCCCTTTCTATCCCTCTTATAACTACTGGAAGGATGGATGAGAAAACGATCTGGGCCCCAAAGTTCTTGAGTTTCCTTCCCAAAGCTTCAAAGTCTGACGTGATCTCTTCGTAGCTCCGCGTGGCGGTATCATTTGTTCCCACATGGATGTGAAGAAAGGGATACCTGTCAGTGGGCTTTATGAGCGCAGGCAACCTTTCAGTCACGTCTCTAATCTGTCCTCCCGGGAGACAACATACCTGGCAAGTCCATGGGTCTTCGCGACATACTTGGGTCTCGATCCCACGCAGCAAGGAGTCTCCCACTACTACCACTCTTCTCTTCTTCATCTTGTAGGCCTGGGTTTCATCGCCTCTGTTTGACTGACCTTTAGCCTCTTGCTCACTCTCATGCAGGTTCCCCTGTGATTCTTCCTCTGCAGGCTGTCCTCCAGTCTCATCCGCAAGTACCTGGAATCGGTTCCACTGCTCCACTGCTTCCACCGGTGCAGAGTGGCGTCTAGTTCTTCTTCTCCTAACTGTCACCCTTTTCCAAGGAGTATCCTCTATTCCATTTTTCTTCACCTCAGCATTTCCCACTGCCTCATCTTGCTGTTGCTCTTCAAGCTTCTGGTCTGCCCTTTGCTGCTGAAGTTCCCCCATTCTGTCCAAGAACTCTTCGTGTTCTCTTATTCCCCGGAGGGTCGACAGTCGCCGCTCCAGTACACTTACTTTTTCCTCCAGCAGCGTGATCAACTTGCGCTTGTTGCAGGTGTAGGCCATGTTGTTCTCCGGCAAGAAAACAAACATTGCACACACCTTGCAGGTCACCACCACCGGAGAGAGTCCTGTCCTTCCATAGCCTCTTTTCCCTTTTTGTGTCTAGCTTTGTGATTGTTCTAGACTGGCCTGTGCCTGCTCCTCTACTCAGTAGAGGTTAAAAGCAGAGTCCCACTGGTGTGAAAGTGTGTGTTACAAGACAAATAAATGGAAAAAACGTAGTTAAAATAAAAAATAAAAATAATTTAAAAAAATGTTAGGGGCCTCCCCCTTGACCTCCCCTGCTGAACTCCCCTGGCCAACTCCTGTTTGCTCCCCGTTTGCTCACTCTGGTCGCTCGCTCTCTGGGAGCTTGCTTGCTTCTGTAGTGCCTGGACCAGCTGGAGCAGCTTCCTCTGCTCTGCTCTGCTCTGCTCAGCTGGGAGGCGGGAAACATGCTGAAGCTTCCCGCCCACTCAGCTGCTGGGAATACTCAGGCCACATCCCTCCAATTCAGTTGGAGCTCTCAGAAGCACCTGGTGAGCTCACAGCCTCTCAGAAGGATAAAGGGCAGCCCCCTGGGCTTCCTGCAACCCACTAACCTCTTTGCCTCTGTCTCCTTTGTCTCTTCTACCACTGCAACTCCCCTGGCCAACTCCTGTTTGGTCCCCCTGGCTCGCTCTGTTCGCTCGCTCTCTGGGAGCTTGCCTGCTTCTGTAGTCCCTGGACCAGCTGGAGCAGCTTGCTCTGCTCTGCTCAGCTGGGAGGCGGGAAACAGACTGAAGCTTCCCGCCCAGTCAGCTGCTGGGAGTACTCAGGCCACACCCCTCCAATTCAGTTGGAGCTCTCAGAAGCACCTGGTGAGCTCACAGCCAATCAGAAGGATAACGGGCAGCCCCCTGGGCTTCCTGCAGCCCACTTACCTCTTAGCCTCTGTCTCCTTTGTCTCCTTTGTCTCTTCAACCACTGCAACTCCCCTGGCCAACTCCTGTTTGCTCCCCCTGCTCGCTCGCTCTCTGGGAGCTTGCCTGCTTCTGTAGTCCCTGGACCAGCTGGAGCAGCTTGCTCTGCTCTGCTCTGCTCAGCTGGGAGGCGGGAAACAAGGAATAGAATAGCAAGGAGAGACAAGAAGGCCTTCTTAAGTGAACAATGCAAAGAAATGGGGGAAAACAACAGAATGGGAAAGACTAGAGATCCCTTCAAGAAAATCGGAGATCTCAAGGGAACGTTTTGTGCAAAGACGGGCATGATAAAGGACAAAGAAGGCAGGGACCTCACAGAAGCAGATGAGATTAAGAAGAGGTGGAAAGAATACACAGAAGAACTATACAGGAAAGATCTGAATGTCCCCGATGGCCATGATAGTGCGGTCACTGAACTTGAGCCGGACATCCTAGAGAGTGAAGTCAAGTGGGCCTTAGGAAGCATTAGTAACAACAAAGCTAGCGGAGATGACAGTATTCCAGCTGAGCTATTTAAGATCCTAAAAGATGATGCTGTTAAAGTGCTGCATTCAATATGCCAACAAATCTGGAACACTCAACAGTGGCCGCAAGACTGGAAAAGGTCAGTTTACATTCCAATTCCAAAGAAGGGCAACGCCAAAGAGTGTTCAAACTACCGCACAATTGCGCTCATTTCACATGCCAGCAAGGTGATGCTCAAAATCCTGCAAGCTAGGCTTCAGCAGTATGCGAACCGAGAACTACCGGAAGTACAAGCTGGGTTTCGAAGAGGCAGAGGAACTAGAGATCAAATCGCCAACATTTGCTGCATCATGGAGAAAGCAAGAGAATTCCAGAAAAACGTCTATTTCTGCTTCATTGACTACGCTAAAGCCTTTGATTGTGTGGATCACAACAAACTGTGGCAAATTCTTAAAGTGATGGGAGTACCAGACCACCTTACCTGTCTCCTGAGAAACCTGTACGAGGGTCAAGAAGCAACAGTAAGAACCAGACATGGAACAACCGAGTGGTTCAAAATTTGGAAAGGAGTACAACAAGGCTGCATATTGTCACCCTGCTTATTTAACTTATATGCAGAGTACATCATGAGAAACGCCGGGTTGGATGAATCACAGGTCGGAATTAAGATTGCTGGGAGAATTATCAACAACCTCCGATATGCAGACGATACCACCCTAATGGCAGAAAGCGAAGAGGATCTCAAGAGCCTCTTGTTGAGGGTGAAAGAGGAGAGTGCAAAAGCTGGTTTGAAACTCAACATTAAAAAAACGAAGATCATGGCATCTGGCCCCATCACTTCCTGGCATATGGAAGGGGAAGAAATGGAAGCAGTGACAGATTTTACTTTCTTGGGCTCCAAGATCACCGCAGACGGTGACTGTAGCCATGAAATTAAAAGACGCTTGCTCCTTGGGAGGAAAGCTATGGCAAACTTAGACAGCATAGTAAGAAGCAGAGACATCACCTTGCCCACAAAGGTCCGTCTAATCAAAGCTATGGTTTTCCCAGTAGCAACGTATGGCTGTGAGAGATGGACTATAAGGAAGGCTGAGCGCCGAAGAATTGATGCTTTCGAACTGTGGTGCTGGAGAAGACTCTTACGAGTGCCCTGGACTGCAAGGAGGTCAAATCAGTCCATCCTAAAGGAAATCAACCCTGAGTGCTCATTGGAAGGACAGATACTGAAGCTGAAGCTCCAATATTTTGGCCACCTAATGCGAAGAGAAGCCTCACTGGAAAAGACCCTGATGCTGGGAAAGACTGAAGGCAAAAGGAGAAGGGGACGGCAGAGGATGAGATGGCTAGATAGCATCACCGATGCAATGAATATGAACTTGAGCACACTCCGGGAGAGAGCGCAGGACAGGAAGGCCTGGCGTGCTGTGGTCCGTGGGGTCACGAAGAGTCGGACACGACTGAACGACTGAACAACAACAACAACATAGAGAGGATGGCGAAGATTTCTCTGCATTTCACAGGAGGCAACGCTAGCTGACGCATTCCTCATCCATATCATCTCAAATGAAACAAATGCTTCCATTCATTTGCACCCTGACCCAGCTCAGCCCAAATTAATGGAGAGGTCCCCCCCCCCCACTTAATTCCATGCAAGGGAAGGTTTTTAGTGCAGGTGGGGTGTTGCAGTGTGTGGGAAAGGGGAGTTAATCCTTCCTGCCCTAACTGCAGTCCCCCTTAAAAATTGCCCCGCTGTGTGGCAGTTAAGCAGACAGCGAGAGAGAAAAAACCCTTCCTGTAGGCAATAATGGACACTTGGGGCTTGGAATAAATCAGGGCCCCTGGGAAATAGATTCAGGGGCAATGTCAAATAGATTCGGGGGTCCTGGGAAATAGATTTTGGGCCCCTGGGAAATAGATTCTGGGGCCCTGCAAAAATAGATTTGGGGCTGAAGGGCCATGGGCGACACCCCTGATAAAAAAACAAAAAAACAAGTAGGTTTGTGGATTAATCAGATTTACTTGATCAGTCAGGCTGCATTTGGAGTCCTGTGTCCAGATCTAGGCAACCCATTTTAAGAAGGACAAACGAGTGTGTCCAGCGAAGAGTGACCAGGATGGTGAGGGGTCTGGAAACCCAGTCCTCTGAGGAACGGTTGAAAGGGCTGGGTAAGTTAAGCCCAGAGAAGAGAAGATTAAGCGGAGGCACTGTAATGGTCCTCAAATATCTGAAAGGGTGTCATGCAGAAGATGGCGCAGACGTGTTCTTTGTTGCCCCGGAGGGCAAAGCTAGAACCAGCAGCTGGAAATTGCAGGGAAATGTATTTCAGCTAAACTGTAGGACACATTCCCTAACAGTGAGGGCTGTTCAGCAGTGGAGCAGGTTTCCTTGGGAGGTGGTGGGTTCTCCATCACTGGAGGGACTTAAGCAGAGGCTGGATTAGCATCTCTCAGGGCTGCTGCAGCTATACCCTGCAATGGAGAGCCTGGACTGAACAGGGGCCTAGACTAGATGACCTCCAAGGCCCCTTCCAGCTCTATGATTCTATAATGCATTCATTATTTGATTTGCATAAATGTGCACAATATATATAATCAGCCAAAAGCATGCATGAATGGAAGAGGCCTCCTGCCTTCTGTCACCTGCATAGGAGAGGAATCCCACCGTAAGACCGCACTTTCCAGCTACACTTTTAAAGAGCTTCTATTAATTTATTTCAAGCTGAGATAAATTAAGATATAGACTTCTATACCAAATTGCAAAGGACAAAAGCTCTTAATCAGTTCTTGTCACACACATACACACACACACAGCCCCAACTGCAATCCGTACAATAAATCATCAGTGATAATCTCTCTCATTTGTCAATAAATAAGTGAAGAACCTCTGCATCAGATCCACTCACTCTGAACTCCCTCATGGTTCCTTCATTGTTCATTCATGTAATCCAGAGGTGGGAAACCATTTTTGGCCCAGGGGTTGAAGTCCAATTTGGGAAGAGTCTTGGGGTGGGGGGCAGCATTCCCTTGGGGAGGGCTAAGGGTACAGGGGGAGGGGTGACAGAGTGGGTGGGACAAAGCAAATGGGGGGGAGGTGAGGGTCAGGTGTAATTCATACAAAGTTTGACATGTTCGCACTAAGCACACAACCTGCAGCTGAATTCTATGCATGTCTGCTCAGGAGTAAGCCCCAGAGCAGCCACTTCCATGCCTGCAAAGCACAATTCAGTTCCATGTAGGGTATTTACAGGCAAAACTATTTAAAGCTTAAATGCCTTTAAGTGCCCTGTTATCTCCATTGATGGATGGGAGCTTGCTGGAAGCAGCAGAGGAAGCTGCAGGATGGAGAAGCTTTGTAGGCGGAGCTTCCCCCACCCCTTGGTCTAATCCAGTTCATGACTCCTAAGGCAAGGTTTGTGCCATGGTCATTTAAGGCTGAAATCCTATGGCTCCAGGGAGGAACTGACCAATCCATCCATTCCTACCGTTTCCCTGAATTCCTGAGGCTTGACACATACTGCGTTTTGGACTGAGCCCCTCTGAGGGTGGAGAGAGCGGTCTACCCTCAGAGAGGTTCATCTGACCTGGAAGCCCACTCCCAGCCCCATGGAAACGTCCACATTACTTACCTCCCCCCACAGGGGAGGGAGGTAAAAAGGGGGCGAATGTGGGCATGGCATGGGGGGATCGGGGAGAGAGAGGTCCGCCCTCAGAGGTCCCAGCTCCCAACATGGGGAAATTTACACCCGCTCTGCAGTAGGGGTAAATCATTTCTCTCCCATTGCTTGCAGTGGGAGGGAAATGGGTAAAGAAACCCATAACAGGAAGGAAAGGGGGAGAAATACACTTCTCCCTCACTTCTGCCCTGCCAGCATGGGCCTCTGAGTTGGGCAGTAGGACTGTTTGAAAACAATGATCTAAGTCAGTGGTCCCCAACCTTTTTGGCACCAGAGACTGGTCTCGTGGAAGACAATTTTTCCATGGACTGGGGGGGATGTCCGCTGGCAGACTTCCAGCTGCTGGGATGCAAATGGCATCCACATAGCCAATGTCATTTGCTTCCCTATTCTTTGCAGTAATCGGCCACATAAAGATTTACGTAGCCTATTACTTGAAGAACACGGACACAAATGGCATCTGCTATGCGGATGCCATTTGCGTCCCAGTTGCCGGAAGTCCGCCAGCGGCCGGAGCTGGCCAGCAGCTCTGCGGACTCGCTGCGGAGCAGAGCCGGCCAGGGCCAGCAAGGATTCCAGGGGGGACGGGACGAATCACCTCCCAGACCCCTGCGGACCCAAGGTGAGGGGATTTTGCACACCCCCGCAGCCCAGTTGCTAAAAGTCCACGGACTGGGACCAGTCCGCAGCCCGGGGGTTGGGGACCCCTGATCTAAGTGATGCATTTTAAACTTTTGCAACCCCAGCTCCCTATTAATCTGTTATGTTAATTTGGCCCATTTAATTAACGCAAGAGCAGCAATTAAGGCATGGAAGAGGTCACATTAGGAGAAGGTGTAAAACGTGACAGCCAGGCTTTGCAAGAGCCGGGGACATCTTGCAAAGAACTGTACCAGGAGAGGCCAGCCAGCAAAAGAATGAGACCCACCGCGTGGCCCGACGGTTCACTGCCTCACTTGAACCATTTGCTCAGCTCAGGCAAGGTCTGGTACTTGGTTGGCAATTGTTGCAAAGCCTGGCACGCTTTGCAGAACTGGTAGCCCCAAGATTTGTAGTGAACTGGTTTCAGCCAGGACCGCCACTGGAAGTAACTTGCATATCGCGTGTCGTTCCTGTCCAGTTCGTGCAAGAAATCGGCCAGCTCTCGTGGGCTGGGGAAGTCGTTGATATGAATGAACGAGTCCGGGGGCATGCACCGCTCGTAGTTCTTCCGGGGTGGTCCCATGACCACGGGCACCGTCCCAGCCATGAACGAATTCTTCCAAACCTTCTCAGTGATGTAGTCATCGTGCTGTGAATTCTCAAAGGCCAGGTAGAATTTGTACTGGGATAATGTGGACAGAAGTTTGGTTCCCGGTAATGGCCAGTGACCGCGTCCATAGACATCCACATTGATGTACTGTTTCAGCTGCTGGTAGTACTTTACCCGAGGCTGAACATAAGTGGGCCTCCAGTTGCTGACCACCCAGGCCACTAGCTTGGACTTGGGCGGGATGGTGAACTCTTGAGGCTGGTCGAGGAGTTCCAGCCACCCATATGGGGCAAAGATATCCGAGTCCCTCCGGTAGGACATAGAGAGGTTGAAGAGGTTGTCCATGAAGGTGGGGACAGGGTGTTTGCTGGGAGGCTCCGGACTATACCAGATCCAGCGTTGGGAGAGCGGCCGTGGGTCATGGGGCAGCTTGGCAGCATTCAAGTAGACGTCGTAATGGTGAACAAGCACCGCGTCAGCCTTTTGGTACCAGCTGCGGTCGACAGTGAAGTGGCAATCAGCAACATTGAGGACTTCCGTGCAGTTCTCAATGCCAACACGGATGCCATACGGCCAGGTCCAGAGGAGAATGGTGAGGCCTGAGGGCCCTTTGTGTACTGTAGGCCGAGTTCCAGGCCGGTTCTGTGGTGCCAACATGGGAGAAGTGGAGAATAAGGAGTCCGTCTTCGACTCGGTCTGGATGTAGGCAAAGAAGATGGCGGCAATCGCTACCTGGACGAGAATGAGCAGGAGAGGTTTCCGCCAAGACATCGTTTTGGTCTGTCCTTTGGGATCCATGCTGCGGCCTGAGAAGAAAGGAGATGAACGTTAAGGAGACAGCATTTGCATCATCGAGAAGTAAGGCGCTTGTGCAAAATCACCCAGGTGAGAAACATGGAGTACAAAATATCCATCTGTTTACATGGGTATTCACAAGTGCAGCCTTGCCCATCCACATGTGGGTAATTGCTGCTGCAATCAACCTCAGTCCTGGTTGCTTTGTTGGCTTTATTCAAGGTTTATTTGTTTTATTATTTATTTATTTATTTATTTATGCATGCATGCATGCATGCATGCATGCATTCAGCCATTCATTCAATCATTCACTCATTCAAACTGCTTATATACTGCTATCATAATCTCCATGTGGTTTCCATTTTTAAAAAATGCATTAAATACAGTATAAAAGCCACTGTAAAAACTGGAATAAATACATTTTTAAAAGTTATAAAAACGATAAAATGGAGCAGTGCGATTGTATGTCAGGGAAAGTCTAAGTAAACAGATAATGTCTATGGGAGGCATCTAAAACTCGCTATAGTTTATCGTATTTTATTGTGCTTTTTATCATGTTGTTGTTCTTCGCCCTGGGATTTTTATTTTAATGAATGGTGGGATATAAATGGAATGAAATGAACTACCATACATACATTATTATAGAACAGTAAGTAAGTAAGTAACGTTATTATAATACTCTCCACAGACCATTTGGAACACAAAATAATCCACAAAATAAAATACATAAGACAACCCCCCACCCCAAATATATATCAGTTGTTTAAAATATTTAAAACCTAAATACAATTGACATAGTATGTTAAAATATCATCATCCAATTACAACATATGAGTCTGAAGAATGACCTTACGAATTTTAACAGCAGAGAATCAAAATTCTGCAACAGCCTGTGTTACACATTTATTAACATTAGCCAGTAAGTAAATAAAATGCCAGTTGGAGGATCTTCCAGGGAATTTATTTAAAATACTGTAGGTGTAATTCTTATTCGCTTGTCTCTATAAAAATTACAAAAAAGGAGTACGTGCGATAGAGACTTTACCGCTTCATCTCCACATGAGCAAAGACAATTTGTATGAAGGATTCCCTGGAAGTGACCGTCCAGTACAGCAGAAGGAATGGCATTGAACCTGGCTCTAGAGAACGTTATGCGATATTTAGGAATGGTCAAATTTCCAAGGCATTTTGCACAACTTTAAAGTCAAATGTCAACGCTAGGTGAACTGGGGAAAAGGTAGTAGGAGCAGCAGATAAGAAATACTGAGTATCCACGTCTAGCGTCCTTGACTTTAATCCAGAGAGCAAGGAGAGATTTTGCTTGAGAAATATCTTGGGTGGAGAGAAAGCTACCAGAAAAAGCTATCTGTAATTTGCCTCTGGCCGCTTCAGACCACTGGCTGATGTCATTGTCTTCCCAGAGAAGGGGCTCATATCCTGATTCGGAACTTGCCTAATCAAGCTTTAGCCAGAATCTAAATGACCATCGCTAAGCAATACATTCCATGGATGAAAGCCCAGCCTCAAGCCGTAAAACAGCTCATGGCACACAGCTAGGTGCACCAAAGAGCCCACACAGAAAAGATGAAAGTATTTGTTCTAAGGCAGAGGAGAAACCCCAAATCCACACTGGAACGCCAAACAATAATTGTGGCAACACCTTGGCCTTAAATACTCAGAGAGTAGCAGGAATAAACTGTCCTTCTCTAGTATAGAAAAAGCAAACTATTGCTTTAGCACTATTAGATGCTGATTGTATAATAGAAGTCCGGTGAGCCACTCAAGAACCAGAAGATTGAAAGACAATCCCCAAATACCTGAACTGTCTGGCTTGCTGTATAGTCTGACCACCTAGAACCCATTTATTCAGGAGAAGGCTCGTAGTAAAAACCGTAATCTTGGTTTTACTAATAGTTAGCACATTTTCTTTACAATAGCCCATAAATGCTCTCCACATTTGTTTCAAACAAGCTTTGGTAAAAGAAAGGAGAACAGCATCATCTGCTTATAAAAATGTGGGGATGCTAACTGTGGCCAGTTTGGGGGCATGAAAATCTCATGAAGGATAAACCTTAGATAGATCAGATTAAATAGCGTGGGTGAGAGTATGCAACCTTGGCGTACTCCCTTAGTAACAGGGACAGAATTAGTTAGGGTACCCTCCACACCAATCTCACTTGTGCAGTAGTATTCTGATATAAACAGTAATTAAAGTAATATTTTACCAATAGAAGAGGAATAAAGCTTAGCCCATAGCTTATCCCTTGGACTCAAATCAAGCCTGGATTTTAGATCTATAAAAGCAGCATATAGACCCTTGCTGGGAGATATATATATATTTGATAAGTGGCTTAAGACCAGGCAATGTTGACCGACCTCTTCTAAAGCCTGCTCATCTCCTAGGATATGTTCATCCTCCATCCAGGTAACAAATTTATTATTAAGATAGTAATCATATAATTTACCCACTACTGAAAGTAGGTTGATGGGCTGATAACTAGAGGGATAATTTCTATGTCCTTTCTTGTACATAGGGCACCTATTGGGCAGTTGAGCAATCCTATTTATTTGTGTCAACAGGGCTTCAAATAACAGTGCCCACCATGTAACATTAACATTCAAGAATTCAGGCATAACTAGATCTGGCCCTGGAGCCTTTCCATATTTTATATGAGAAATTAATATCTTTATTTCAGCTTGGGTTATAGCAGCCTGAACTCAGGAGTCAGAGATGTCTGAGGAGGAAAAAAAATGAATCCATGGAAGCCCGCTTTCTGGGCTTCCTAAAAAACATGGGAAAATATGATTCCCAAACCTGGAATTTTACATGCTATTGAACCTGAAAAATTGCTAACACACCCGTGACTGTTGACCAAAAGCATTTGGGGCACAGTCCTATGGGGACAGCCAGCCACCTCTGAATTCGGAGGCAGCCAACTATCCAACGCAGAGTGGCCGGCGCATGGAGGGGATCCTCTCCTCCACGCTCCGACTGCCCTGCATTTGCAGCAAGATGTGCTATTTCGGCTGTCTAGCCGGGGCGCATCACAGTGGGGGGGGGGGAGGCTGAACGGTGCATAGGAAGCATCATAATGACGTTTCCATAGTCTCTTCCCTGCCCTGCCCCTGGAGCACCCCCTTCGTGGCAGCCCCACACTGCTCTTGTGAGCGCGGGGCTGTGGGCGACCCGCTGCCCTCAAGGCGGGGGGCGGGAGGGGGTCAGGTTTCCGGTCACTGAGCTCAGAGCCCTGGCTCCGAGCTCAGCTCCAAGAAGCCAAACCCCCCTATGGCCACGTAGACTGGGGATGTCAGAGAAATCTGCTGCGGATTCAAATGAGGCCGGACGGACTCTTTGGGATCCGGCCTCAGGGATCCGCAGCGGATCGGGACCGCTTACCTCCGCTCCAGGAGGACTGGAGGCGGAGCGGCGCTCAGCTGCTTCTTCGCCTCCCGCCCCGCCCTTGCCACCATGTGTGCTCCTTAAAGAAAGAAAAGGCCATCGTCTGGATGTGCCCATACACTTAGACGCAAATAGAGCCATGAATCTTGCGTCTAAGTCTGTGGGCCCACAGGCTTATACGCAAGGTTCACGGCTCTGTTTTTTTAAAAGGAAAGACAAGGCGCGCGGCAGGGACGGGGGGGAGGCGAACGGCTCTGGCTGGCAGGAGGGAAGGTAAGCGGCCCCCAAGCTGGTCCCCCCTCCGAATCCTCACGGAGCGGAGCCACTCTGGAGGATTCCGGGGGGGGAGGAACAGATCGCCTCCCCGCCCCCGGATTCCCCACCGGAACGGAGGGTGGGGAATCCGTACACCCCCAATGTAGACACTGTCTAGCAGCCATAGGATTGCGCCCTCGGTATCCTTTTCCAAAGACGAATTTATCAGAAAACTCCGCTGCTTTGCAGAGCTTCTTTCTTCTTCTGGACTACCAGAGGTTTAGAATGCCTTTTTCGACGGTAGTATGTTTGAGGTAATACTGCACAATTATCTGTTCTGTATTGGCAACATACTTCCTTCACCGTTTTCTAGCTTCAAAACATTCCTTGTCAAGCTATGTGTTATGCTTAAAGTTCCTAAGCTTTACCTGAGTTGCCCTCAATGTCACATTAGCAGCATTTATACCTTCAGGCCAAAGACGTCTCCTGTGCCTGGGTACCAAGGCTGAATCAGCTAACTGGCAATTAACCTGTACCTCAGTTCTAAAAGGGGCAAAAAAAAGTCAGAGAAAGAGGCAGATGATCGCTTTCAAGTCTGCCAGCCAGGGAGAAACTGTGAATAAGGGCAAAAAGCGCATCAGAGACCATTGCATAACTAACTGTGCTACCTCCCTGACATGTATGTATATTCACCACATTTCTCAAAAAGGGGGTTCCCATTAAGAATTCCAAGAGCAAGTTGGCCAGCCATCTGGGCTGAACATATAACAGCAAAATTAACCCCAGAATCCTTGGAGCATCTATCACGGTTAACTATATAATCCTCAGGTTCGATCGAACCTCAGAACTGAGATGAAAACAAGAATGCATTGTTAGGCCCAATGCATGCATTAAAGTTCCCCACCACAACTACATAAGCTACAGGAATCTATTACTTAGGTTTCGAAATTCTCGCATTCTTGCTTAATTCGATCTGTTGTAGAGCTAGGAGGAATATAAACATTAGCAAACAGAAAGCTCAATGAACCAAAATTAATTAGATAGGCTTCTGCAATATGATCACAATATGGGAAACATTTGATGGTAACCTGAAGGGAAGGAGAGATCAGAATGGCTAACCCCACCCTTAATCTTCCAGTTGGAGCAAAAGCTGTTAAAGCATTAATAAAATAACCATTAAGGTCTAATTTTGCAGTACAACATGTCTCTTGAACATCGAACTTCCTAATAAAATCTGTTACATCAGCATCCCTGGATTTACAGTTCCAGCCAGCTATGTTCCACTGAAGCATTTTAAACTGGAAATTATTTAGGGGTGACAATTCTAAGTTAGCAAGGGCCAAAGAAATAGAATAGGGTCTAGACAATTTAGAAACCCTACTCTGCTCTCCCTGAGTCTTCGTTGCCAATCAGCTGTATGGCTCTGATCTAATTCTCCTCCTTCAGCAACAAACACTGCCCCATTTCTCACAGATGTTTGTCTAGTTGTACTAGCAATGACTGTTGGTTTTCTTATTGATATGGGGTCGTGCTCACCCAATTCACTTGATTCTAAAAACCTTCTTTGCAGTCACTCCCTATCTGTCACGGGATTAGCTACGATAGGAGTGGGATTATATTCTCTCACAAGGGGGTGATCATGCTGCTTCAGTCCAGTCATCAATGTTATAATTATTCCTTTGCTCTAACCTCGTCTGTTCAGTCTTTCTATCAGCCATGAGCACATTAACTGCTGGATACTGGTCCAAGCCTAGAGATTTTCCTGAAGTCAGACCTTTCCTTTCTTGGAGGCCAAGCAGCGTTTCTCTCCCACATTGGAGGCATTCAAGATGAGGCCGGACAGCCATCTGTCGGGGATGCTCTGACTGGGATTCCTGCATTGAGCAGGGGGTTGGACTAGATGGCCTTGTAGGCTCCTTCCAACCCTACTATTCTATGATATGATTCTGTGACATGGGAGGGGCTATATTTTTACAAAACTGAGAAACTACTAGCCCCACACAAAAAAACCTCATTCTTTATAAGATAAACCTTCCTAGCTATTTGCCAATCTGTAAAGGAAACAACTGCGCATGCGTGCATATAGTTAAAAAAACAATTCTGTATGTGCAATATTGGCTACAGTAAAAACCCCATACGCAGCTGGGGCTAAGGTATGCATCACATGGCGCTTATGCTCTAGCTGAGCTAGCAGTAGGGATGTACGAAAGTCACTTGCCTTTTTGCAGATGTGATTCACGGGGGGGGGGTGCTCCGTCCCTCCCCCTAGAATCCTCCCTGGCCGGCTCTGCTCCACGGTGGCTCCGCGGAGCCGCTGGCCAGGGCCGTCTGCAGCTGGTGTTCCAGCCACGGACGGGCTGCTGCGGATGCAAATGGCAGCCGCTGTAGCGGCCATTTGCGTCCTGCCAGGCTGCTGTGATAGGCTACGCAAGGATTTACATAGCCTATCACGGCAAAGAGCAGGCACGCAAACGGCGGCCGCTATGCCGTTTGCGCTGCTGCTCTTTCCGTGATAGGCTACGTAAGTATTTACATAGCCTATCACGGTAAAGGCAGCCACGCAAATGGCGGCCACTACACCACATCCTCTTACAAATAAGGCCAGAATGTATATTCAGAGCATATCCTCGAGGGACCTGAGTATCTGTCTTCCCAGTCTCTCATCCAAGGAGAGAGGAGAAAATCGTTAGAATGATTAGCTGACAACTTCTGCTTCTCAGAATACAACCTCTTTTCATCCAGTTTCGATACTTCCTCTGGATTCATAGAATCATAGAATAGTAGGGTTGGAAGGGGCCTACAAGGCCATCGAGTCCACCCCTGCTCAATGCAGGAATCCAAGTCAGAGCAGCCCTGACAGATGGCTGTCCAGCCTCGTCTTGAAGGCCTCCAGTGTGGGAGAGCCCCCCACCTCCCCAGGTCATGGGTTCCATTGTCGTATTGCTCTTACAGTCAGGAAGGTTTTCCTGATGTTCAGCCGGAATCTGGCTTCCTGTCACTTGAGCCCATTATTCCGTGTCTTGCACTCTGGGATGATCGAGAAGAGATCCTGGCCTTCTTCTCTGTGACAACCTTTCAAGGACTTGAAGAGTGCTATCATATCTCCCCTCAGTCTTCTCTTCTCAAGGCTAAACATGCCCAGTTCTTTCAGTCTCTCCTCACAGGGCTTTGTTTCCAGTCCCCTGATCATCTTTGTTGCCCTCCTCTGAACCCTCTCCAGGTTGTCTGCATCCTTCTGAAAGTGTGGTGCCCAGAACTGGACACAGTACTCCAGATGAGGCCTAATCAGTGCAGAGTAGAGGGGAACTAGTACTTCCCGGGATTTGGAAGCGATGCTTCTATGAATGCAGCCCAAAAGAGCATTTGCCTTTTTTGCAGCCACATCACATTGTTGGCTCATATTCAGCTTGTGATCGACAACAATTCCAAGATCTTTCTCACTTGTAGTGTTGTTGAGCCACGTATCCCCCATCTCGTAACTGTGCATTTGGTTTCTTTGTCCTCCGTGCAGAACATGGCATTTATCCCTATTCAATGTCATTCTGTCGTTTTCTGCCCAGCGCTCCAGTCTATCAAGATCACTTTGAATTTTGTTTCTGTATCCCACCCAATTTTGTGTCATCTGCAAATTTGATCAGCATTCCCTGCACCTCCTCCTCCAAGTCATTAATAACAATGTTGAAGAGCACTG